>NC_139570.1:44471584-44626278 GCF_965112155.1 Podarcis liolepis | reverse complement strand
ATTCCTCCTCACTTTCTTCCATCACTTTGTGTCATCTGCATATCTGAGGGTTGTTGATTTTTCTTCCGGCAATCTTAATTCTGGCTTGGGATTCATCCATTCCAGCTTTTCGCATGATGTATTCTGCATATAAGTTAAATAAGCAGGGAGACAATATACAGCCTTGTTGTACTCCTTTCCCAATTTTGAACCAATCAGTTGTTCCATATCCAGTTCTAACTGTAGCTTCCTGTCCCACATAAAGGTTTTTCAGGAGACAGATGAGGTGATCAGGCACTCCCATTCCTTTAAGAGCTTGCCATAGTTTGCTGTGGTCCACACAGTCAAAGGCTTTTGTGTAGTCAATGAAGCACAAGTAGATGTATTTCTTGAACTCTCTAGCTTTCTCCATAATCCAGCACATGTTTGCAATTTGGTCTCTGGTTCCTCTGCCCCTTTGAAATCCAGCTTCTACTTCTAGGAGTTCTCGGTCCACATACAGCTTAAGCCTGCCTTGTAGAATTTTAAACATAACCTTATTATACCATACATCACTCAAAAAGATAAAGACAAGGACAAACGGTTAAAGCAGCTATAAGGGAAAGAATGTAAAGGAGCACAGGTCTTGCATTTTGGACCTTCAGTTTAGGCCTAGTTTGTGGCACAAACCATCCTTTGACGAATATCCATCATGGCAGCGCAAAATCTGGCAACTGAGTATGTAACATCTGGGTTTTTATCTTGAAGTAGTATGGAGGTATAAAGCTGTTCTGTACAACCTGGAAATTTATGTAGTACAGTCGTACCTTGGATCCCAAACGTCTTGTGAGTCAAACATTTTGACTCTCAAATGCTGCAACCCCAGAAGTGAGTGTTCCAGTTTGGGAACATTATTTGGAACCTGAACGTCCAACATGGCTTCCACGGCTTGCAATTGACTTCAGCCATTCAGAAGTCATGCCTTGGTTTCTGAACATTTTGGAAGTTGAATGGACTTCTGGAACAGATTCCATTCAACTTCTGAGGTACGACTGTATAGGCAAGATGAACCTCACACGTGTATATTATTAGCAGTGAAAAAAGGCATGTTCTGTTGTTTCCAGTTGCCCTGAGCCACATGGCCATTTTCTCTCCTCATACAGTGTCTTCCTAAAGAGGCCTTTCTGGATGGCTGAAGGGAGGGCCTGGCAATGGGCCAGAGTGAAAGCCCTTTGTTGTTTCGGAATTTCAAGGTTGGTATTAGGTATTTGGGAGGTGAGGTGTCTTCTGGTTTCACTGGTTAAAAATTTCAGGGACCTGGCTAGATCTGCTTGGCGTTTTGTATCTTCCATGCAGTATTTAATAGTGGGGTTTTTTTTGGCTGGTTCATACCCCATTTCGAGGATAAAGCAGATTTGGGGGACTTGGGGGCGAAAGGCAAAAGTGGGCAGAGCAACAAATTTACTTTTGTACAGCAGGCTAGTTTCTACACACTTGAACATAACCCTCTTTATTTTTCATCCAAGTGAGCAAGAGGCATCATAAGAGTTCAAGGAGATACTCCAGCCAGGCAAATGTACTCAATGAGGGTGTAAAGCTGTATTGGTAATGGATATGACCTGAGAAGAGGGTGTAGCGCAGGTGTGGGGAGAGTCCTGATGACCAAAGAGAGACTTGGAGACCACATTTGGCCATATCCTAAATTTGCCAGTCTCTTTTCAGAGGCACCTCCATCACAATCTGTTGTTGTTGTTGTTGCTGTTTGCATATAAAGAAAAACATGACGCATCCTACACTGGAGTGAAATCTGTCTACTAATCAGGATCACTTTAGACTTATTCTCTACCCACAGGCATTAGGGGGGAAAGAGAGAGCTGCAATTATCCTCCACGTTTCAGGATAACATTGTGCTGATTCTGTTATGTGTGAAGCAGCCCTAAGCCTGACTGCATATGATCTAGCTTGCTTGTTACTAGGAAGCATGAAATGGCAGGCTGAGGTTGTCGTCCTGATTCCAAGAACTTGTGTGCTTGCCACATTAAACTAATAAGACTTGAATCTGTGGGGACTGGGTTGCTTAGCCCGATGCAAAGAAATGCAGTTTCCTGGAGAATAACAGGAACATCGCTTTAGAAAACAGCATCAGCTATTGCTGCCCTTGCAGTTGAGAGAAATTCCTGTGCCAGCGTTTAGAGTCAGTCTTCTATAAATGTGTGCTGGCCATCACTACATCTTCTGTGAGTGTATGGAAGGAAAAAAGCCCACTCCCATTTGTTTGTTTCCACATGATGCATACTTTTAAAAAAAAATCTATGATTGTTCATCTTATCTGCATGAAAAGAATGGTTAGGGAACTTTTTTTCTGAATTCCTCTGATGTCATCTGTTAGCAACCACTTATCATTAATGGTCAGGGCTGAAACCAATAATGGGCACATGCTTTTCTCTGTTTGCTCTCTCTGCCCTACCCCTTCCCTTGCCACCTTCTTGAAATTAGGCCAAAAACTGCAAGTTCCCCATTTCTGCTTTTCAAATAAAATGTCCCATATATTGAAACTTGTCTTCCAAGGGGGGTTGCTCTTGCCCGCAAACATTTTGGTTGCCCTTTTCTGTATTTTCCCCAACTTTACAATAACCTTTTTGAGATGTGAACAGAATTGTGCGCAGTATTCCAAGTGTGGTTGCAACATAAGTTTGTATGAAGGCATTGCAATATTGGCTGTTTTATTTCCAGTCTCTTTGATCCCTATCATGGAATTTTCCTTTTTTTCACAGCTGCCAGCAGACACTGGGATGCTTTTGTTGAGGTAGCCATTACAACCCCAAGAACCTTTTACTGATCAGCCCACTGTCAGCTCAAAGTTTTAAGATGCATTACTTATATTTATTGTGCATTGAACTGCATTTCTCATTTTATGCCCATTCATATGTTTTAGAGAAGTCCTTATAGGGTGTGACCCAATCAGTTTGTACCAACATTAATATTTTTGTGCCCTCCCCAAAGTCAGCTGCATGCTGGCACACATAAACACACCCACACCACATCCCAGCTTGGTATTGCAGAGAAGAGTAGAAATAAGATTTCTTTTTAGTGTACAAAAGTAAGTGCAACAATCCAAGCATTACCTCTTGCTGTCTTGGTCTAGGATGCAGATAATTGATGACATGTCCTTTAGGGGCATCAATCGTACCTTATCTCATAGCTGTAACTGTTGAAAAGTTATGACAGTTCTTTTTACTCATCACATGTCAGAGAAGTATTTTAGCCCACTAGGGGGTGTTGGTGACTGGATGGAAATGCTTCTACAAGAAGTTTTCAGCACTGAATTTGGCTTGCAGTAGTTTTTAAATTTTTATTTTTAAGTAGCCCGTATGAGTGTGGGGATAATTATTCCAGCTACCCATCAGAGCCCAAAAATAGCTTTGTGGATTTGTTTGCATGATTACTTCAGGGGATCTCTGTCAGAAAACCCTGCTCCCGACTTCGTTTTCTTAGTCTCTTGGGAGCTGTTAAAATACATATGTGGTCAGCCTTTTTTGCCCATGGAATCAGCAGCTTTCTGTGTTCTCCATAAACTTGCCTCTCTGTTCTGCCCTATCTTGGTGTGGCTCCAATAAAAGAAATGTTCACACTGTACAGTATAGAAATTGGAGAAACAAACTTTGTTCACTACGTTTTGAGTTCATACCAAAAAGTGTGCTTTTGTTAGCTAGATGTAAGAGACTGCTCCCCTCCCCATAAATGCTTATAGATGTTTCCTGTAGCTCAGGATGCACTGATATCTTGCAGTGCATATCTTTTTTCTATCTTTTGTCATTTTCATCACCATAAAAGACTGCTGGCTCTGATCTTTAGACCTTTTATATGAGAAGGTCTCTACTCTTTCAAATATATATCGTAATTTTGTCGGCAGCCATAATATTTCTTTCGTATTATTCTGTACCTACCTTATGTTCCATCTCATTTTCTTGAACTGTGAAATGCTAGGTTAGCAGAGCAGAATGTGAGTGTGTCACCAGCTTGCATGGGTGTTGTAAGGGTGTTTATCAATAAATTCACTTTGTAAATTAAAGGTAAATTTTCTGGGCTTGAATTCTACTGTGTTGCGCAAGGACAACCTTCTGTCCTTTTAGGGTTGTTATCTGATATGAGTTGATGATCTGATAAGAGTGAGTATAGGAAAGGTTTTCACAAGGGGCTGAATCCCTGACATAGAACTATACTACATCGCCAATCAAGTACGCCACATATTCCCTTACATTCTAGAGGATGAGACAAAACAATGGGTACACTTGGAAAGAGACATATTTGAAAACACACCCACCACACCATACCCATTCCTCTCAAACAAACTAAGGAAAATCCCCACAACATTAAACCGGTTCACGAAGACCATGCTTAAAGCATAGAAGGAAGAAGTAAGCAAACTGTCCCCAATCCCATCCCCACTAATCCCCTTGGTTCGTCACCCACTATGCAGCACAAAACCTCCAGGTAAAAACCTGGCAAGCCAACGGCACAAGAAATACAAGACAAATTAAGGGACACCCAAATACCCTGGCTAACACACCACAAATTTCATTCCCTCTTAAACATCCAGTTGTAAAAGCAGCAGCAACTAGACCCTTAACCACCTTTGAAAACCTCCCAACAACAAAGGAACAAGGCAAGGGGGTGGTATCCATAATATATAAAATATTGCTCCAAAGCCCCACAAACTCCCTCAGTGCAATCAAAAACCATGACATAGGCTATGAAATTTACCCCACCCAATGAACTGGAATGTGATCTAATCCTCCCTTTAAATCCATCTCAGCCAAAAGAAGGGAACTCATGCTGAAACACACATACAGATGGTACTTAACACCACAGAAACTGGTGATACACCCAGGAACTTCACCAAAATGTTGGAGAAGCTCCACCTCCACAGGTACATACCTCCACATGTGGTGGGAATGCCCCAGAATCCAACCCTTCTGAACAACAGTCCTACAAGAGATATGCAAAATAACTAAAAAAGTATTAGAACTCACCCCAGAACTGGCCCTACTGAACAGTTTCCAAGATCATAATGACCACTCACGTTACAAAGAGCTTATAACCCACCTACTTTCAGCAGCCAGAAGCCTCATAGCCAGACACCGGAGAGCCCTGTCAGGAGTGAACATAGACACATAGACACATAGACACATAGACACATAGACACTGGTACCAAGTCATATGGGAAACAGCCTTATTAGAAAAAACTAACAAAAAAATGAGACTGACACGGGGGCAAATAGAAGAGGATGCCTTCATCCCAGTATGGCTCCCCTTTATCACATACACAGTCCAACAAGACAACAACAAGAACCCACCAACAACATATGAATGAATTTGTCTTACTTGACCCAACAACCCCCCCCAAATGCAAACAAAACCCACCGCAGACAACCAACCATACCCTGCCCCCCAACACCTCTCACTATCAAGGAAATGTAACAATCAAATAGAAAGAGAACCTACCCAGTTGACTCTGACACTCCCCCCATTAAGTAGAAGAATATAAGCTTTACCACCACCCCACCACCCCTCTTCTCTTCCCAATCTTACACTGCATACAACACTAATGTCGCACAACAAATGTAACTGATCTGTAGAAAACACAACCTGAAAAGAGACAATGCACTTACTTTTGTAAACTAAGAAAACCTTTAATAAAAATTATTTTAAAAAACAACAAGGGGCTGAATGCAATGATGCAGATACAGATTTCCATTTGCACAATGGAACCTGTCTTTCCTCCCCTCTACCTGTGCACCCAGTGGCGTAGCGTGGGGGGTGCCAGGGGTGCCGCCCGCACCGGGCGCAACATCTGGGGGGGCACGAGTCCAGAGGGAAGGGACAAGCAATCGAGGCTTGTTTGGGGTTGGGGGTCGTCGTCTCCGTTTGGCCGGCCCCCCTCGAGGAAGCGGGAACCTCTCCAAGGCGCAGCGCGCCGTCGGTGGAGGGAAAAGAGCCGCGCAGCAGCAGCAGCAAAGCCCGGAGGAGGAGGAGGTGGAGGCGCCGTCTGCCGCAGGATCCGATCCGAGCCTGCTAATCGCTTGCTGGGAATTAAGCGGCTCAAAGAGGCAAAGGAAGAGGTGGAGCCGCTGGCCCGGCCGGGAGGAAGCTGGTGAGAGCAGCGCGCCTGGGCGCGGCGAGGTTGGGTAGGTGAGCCCTGGCTGGCTACCCGCCTCCCGGGCTCAGTGCCTCCATGACTCCTCCAGCGGCTATGGGAGAGATGGGGGGTCTGGAGCAGCCCCGGCTGGCCTGCTCCTGCTTCTCCCCCGCCTCCTTCCCATTGCCGGTGCCTTAATCTCATCTGGATCAGGGACGAAACACGCCCATCCTTCGATACTCCTTGTCGGGTCACTGCTTCATTTCTTCAGGGAGAGAGAGAGGAGAGGAGAGGTGCCGGGGATTGCCAAGCGCGCGTGACGCAAAGGGCCTGCCCACGCGCAGGCTGAGCTCCGCGTGGCGGGGGCGGAGGGAGGCGCTCTGCACATGCTTAGGAGGCGCTCGCTCATTCCGAAGAAGGACCCAGCTACTGGATCAAGGCCACAAGGGCCCATCTAGAGTGGCCAAGCAGACGCGTCAATGAGAAGCACTCAAAGCAGGACCGGGGCACAAGAGCGCTCTCCCTTCCTGCTGTTTCCAGGGGGTGGAAGCGTCACTGCCGCGAGCAGTGGCGTAGCGTGGGGGGTGCAGGGGGGGCTGGCTGCACTCGACGCAACATCTGGGGGTTAGGGGTAGGGAGCGCAAATCCACAGGTTAGGGGGCGCAAATTACTTGCCTTGCCCCGGGTGCTGACAACCCACACTACGCCACTGTGTGCACCTTCACAATCTGCGCTGGAGGGTCTTCCACTCCATGAGAGCAGATTTATAGAATTCATTTATTTTTCAAAAACTTAACTAGCAAATGCAATAAAATGCAACAAGTGAACAAGTACGTTGAAGCACAGAAAAGGTGCTTCAATGTATAATACAATGCAGAAATACAACGAATAATAATAATGCAGAAATACAATGTAGAAGAAGACACAATTTATTTCATTCAGTAAATCCCTCTATAGTCCTCTGTGTGTTTGTGGTGGTTTTCTTGTATGGTTGTCATGGCTTATATAGGAAAGAAGAGGAGGCCAAGATGCATAAAAAGTCAGTGGGTCTGAATCTGGCTAGTCAGTTTTTCTGCTAACACAGCATTCCAAATATGGGCATTCCAAGAGCCAAGGGTTAGCCCTTCAACAGAACACAATACCTGACAATTTCTAATTGTGCTATAAGACAAACTATTTTTCATGACTTACATTCTAATTAAGGTTGCCTCTGGAGAAGGTTTTGAGGGTGGGGGGGGGGGCTGAAGGGGAGAGAAGTTTGACTGTGCAAGAAGAAGTTGGTTATACTAGTAGAACAGCACGTTGGCTTACGACCCATGGCTAGTATTAAATATGCAGAATAGTAGGTAAGTAAACTCAATGTTTAAACTGACTCCAGATAGAAGATTAGATGGACCTCTCATTAATTTGTATTCAAACAACTGCACAAATATTTCTCCATGGCTAAAGGAACTTTTGGCAGCATCCAACTAAGTTCTGTTCAAAGTAGATCAACTGAAATGTGGGCAGAGAGTTGTTACACTCAGTTCCTGCTCATCACCTCCCCAAATGAGGCATCTGGTTTGCCATTGTGAGTTCAGGATGCTGGACTATATAGACCTTTAGCCTGATCCAGCATACTCTCTTATGTTCTTAAAAATATACCAAGATCGGTATTATTTAGCAACCACTGTACCTTAAAAGATTCAGCACTGAATCCTAGCACTCCTGCTAGGGAACTGAGTGACTTCAGCTGAAAATTACAAACAAGGACAAAATTACAAACCTTGTAATAGAGGAGGGAACACTCTTGGACACGCAACTCCATTGGTACAGCTCTTCAGACACAGGAATACATTATTTATAATTATATGCCATGAAGAGTCAAAGGCCTCTAGAGGTTTTTCCTGTTCCTGCAAGCTATTCTAATATTCTTATTATGGCTACAACCCTTTGTGCTTCTTAAACAGTGACCAAGTGGCATTTGCTTTTCAGAAAACTTTGAATTGAATTTTTTTTATACTAGTGTAAATTGATAGAGACCTGATTAAGCATATTTCATTGACATATTTAGCATATATGTTTATATGTATATGTATATATGCACATAGACAGCTCTTACTGTCAGAAAGTTTTTCTGTATGTTTAGTCGGAATCTCCTTTCTTGTAACTTGAAGCCATTGCCTTGAGTCCTACTGTCTAGAGCAGGAGAAAACCAGATTGTTCCCTCTGCCATGTGACAGCCCTTGAGATATTTGGAGATGGTTTCATATCTCCTCTCAATCTCCTCTTTTCCAGGCTAAACATACTTAGCTCCTTTAAGTACTCCTCATAAGGCTTAATTTCCAGACCCTTGATCGTCTTGCTTGCCCTCCTCTGCACACATTTTAGCTTCTCAACATTCTTCTTAAATTGCGGTGCCCAGAATTGGACATAGTATTCCAGGTGTGGCCTGCCCAAGGCAGAATAGAGTGTTACTATGACTTCCCTTAGTTGGGACACTTTACTTCTGTTGATGCAGGCTAGCATAGTGTTTTGGGGTTGTTGGTTTTTTTTTTTTAAATGATTTTTTTAAAAAATAAACATACAACAAAAACAATTCAAAATCCAAATATCGAGATCACTCTGAATCTCCTGTCTTCCCCCCATCCCTTCCATGCGTCCTATTGATAATGTTTTCCAACTGCATATCAATACTTCTCCGATTTTTTTGTCTTTCTAAATTATCTGTACATTCCGTTACAAGTGTGGTTAAAATCCTGCCAATGTTTTAACCTGCTTACAATGATCTCGTATATAAATTATAAACTTTCCCCATTCTTTTTAAAAATTCTTGTCTTCTTGGTTTCTGAACTTCCCAGTTAATTTTGCCATTTCAGCGTAGTCACAATTTTTAATTGTTTTTTATGATTTTATTTTAAAAATGTACTCTTTAACACTTCTATGTTTGCTACCCTGGGTATCTTTGAGAGGAGGTGGGTAGCTCAGTTGGTTAGAGTGTGGTCCTAACAAGGCTAAGGTTGCTGTTTCGAATTAATCGCCATAAGAGACAGCTGCATATTCCTGCACTGCAGAGGGTTGGACTAGATGTGTTGGGAGACATTCTGCACAGAAACATCTGTATACCTTTAAGAAGTTTCTGTAAGCTCTGGATTAATTGGTTGCAGCTGGCCGTGGCTACTGCAGGAAAAAAGCTGCAGTTTGTACTCTGCCTGCAGGAAAAACACCCAGAAGTTTTGCTGTTTATTGTTTTGTAATAAAGTCTTCGTTTTAGTTTGGTTTTACACCTGTCTCATGGTGTCACACAGTCTGTTCTCTGCCACCAGTTGAAAATCCCCCTCCAATAAGGTGACCCTCAGGTTCCCTTCCAACTCTGTCATTTCATGAGGTAAAGCTTCTATGATAGAAAGGTTGAAAATAAGTCAAATCCATAAATAAATAAATAAATAAATAAATAGGTAGGTAGGTTGTTTGGATCCAGATCTTTTTCAGGCTCCTTTTTTCCTTCAATATTTCCACTTGTGCACAGAGTAAAAATCCTGAAAACTGTATTGAAAGGAGATCAAGACAATCAACTATTCCACTATGAAAACACCTTCAGATGTTACAGCTTTGCAATTTGGGAATTACTGTTCCTCCTTAATCTCCTAAAAAAGGTAAAGGACCCCTGACAGTTAAGCCCAGTTGCAAATGACTCAGGGGTTGTGATGCTCATCTCGCTTTACTGTCCGAGGGAGCCGACGTTTGTCCGCAGACAGCTTCAGGGTCATTTGACCAGCATGACTAAGCCACTTCTGGCAAAACTAGAGTAGCACATGGAAACAGCGTTTACCCTTCCTGCCAGAGCGGTACCTATTTATCTACTTGCACTTTCACGTGCTTTCGAACTGCTAGGTTGGCAGGAGCAGGGACTGAGTAATGGGAGCTCACCCCGTCGTGAGGATTCGAACTGCCGCCCTTCTGATCAGTAAGCCCAAGAGGCTCAGTGGTTTAGACCACAGTGCCACCCATGACCTTTCATCTCCTTAGATGGTAGCTACAATCTACAAATTCTTAACACGAGTCTGACTTCTGCACAGATCTATGAAATAGCATGTTTGTTTTATAAATTTAGATTTCATGGATCTGTCCAGGAATCTGACTATTTCCCCCTGGTTTGCAATTGTTTTTATATCCTTGAATGCAGATACCAAAATGACCTACACAGCTGCATTTTGTGAACTTAATCACTAGATTGTGTGGGTTAGGAAAGGGTGCAGGTTGGAGCTTTCTTAAAACGAAAAGATAAAATACAGTGGTACCTCTGATTGCGAATGGGATCCGTTCCGGAGGCCCGTTCGCAACATGGAAAGCCCGCAACCTGAAGTGCTGCATCTGCGCAGGTGCGCGGCTTGATTTGGCGCTTGTGCGCATGCGCAAAGCGCGATTGGCGAAACCTGGAAGTAACCCTTTCTGGGTCGCCGCGGGATGCAACTTGAAAAAACGTAAGATGAAGCAAACATAACATGAGGTATGACTGTAGCTGGTAAGATCTGAATTTGCATAATTTCTTCTTTCTGCATATCATTTTTGTGTCATGTCTGCTATGTTGTAAGCAGCTACAGTGGTACCTCGGGTTACATACACTTCAGGTTACAGACTCCACTAACCCAGAAATATTACCTCGGGTTAAGAACTTTGCTTCAGGATGAGAACAGAAATCGTGCTCCGGCGACGTGGTGGCAGTGGGAGGCTCCATTAGCTAAAGTGGCTCTTCAGCTTAAGAACAGTTTCAGGTTAAGAATGGACCTCTGGAACGAATTAAGTACTTAACCCGAGGTACCACTGTACATTAAACAGAGATCTGCCTTGAGTGCTGTGGCGGAAGAGCAGTAAATAAAAATGTACACGAATAACTGCAAATGTGTGTTTGATACAGGCCCTGTTATGCTCTGAAGCAAACTTGGCTTCTTCAGTGCAGAAGCTGGTTCACAACCAGTGCTATTTTTCTAGAAAAAGAGGTGCCGGAACTCACCATGAACGTCTTCCTTGTTCACTTACAATGGCAATGGTGCCCACCTGATAGATACTTCCGGCAAGTTCCAGCTGAAAAGAAAGCCCTGTTCCCAACTATTGTTTTTGCTAGTGCATCCCTCAAAGGACACAGATTTTGTTACTTGGGTATAAAAAAGCTCAGAAGTTGTGCCCCAAATAGTACTATTAACATAATTGTTTCCATTGGATATGACCAAAATAGTCTTATCAAGTAGAGTAGCAAGCTTCCAGACTGAAGAACACTTACCTCCCACAGAACAGAACGAATCCTGCTGAGCAAAACTACTGAAGGGAAATTGTGATGGAAGCAAGACACAGCCTGAGAACTCCCTGTGGTGGGAATTGAGTTAATGTCTCCCGAGTCAAAGGATGAGGTGCTCTCGCTTTTGAGGGAACCTGCCAACATGCAGGAGTCATTCTGTCAGCATGCATGCCTTTGGTCTTTCCAACAGTGTCACAGTGTCGGGCACTGAGCTATGTCTACTTACATTCACACTGAGGGGAATAAAGGAAATAAGGAACAGATCCTGATTCTGGTTTGAATCATTTTGTTGAAAATAAGGGTCGGACTCAAAACTGGTTGGTTGGTCTGCTTCTTCTTTCTAGACTACCATCTCTTATTTTTTTTGGATAGCATGTCTAATTTGCACAATCAAGACACAAACTACTTTCTTAAAAGCATCAGTGAAATAGATGACTATTCTCATTTACAGACAGGAAGGAAAGGAATTCTGTAGAGCAGTCAGTAGGAGCATTCTGTGAAGCAGTGAATGGTATAGTGGGCTCACCTGATCTCCTTTTGGTTGTGTCACTGCTGCTTACCTTGAGGTAGAGGTGTGAGGCAAAATTGAGGTCAATGCTCTGCCATTGCAGAGGTGGGAGTTTTGGATTTGCTTCTGCTGGTGCATTTGTACTGCACCACACTTGCTGTTACCTCTGTCCTTCCCCTCTGCCTCCTGGTAGGCAGCAGTGATGTGAACAGAGGTTAGGTGAGTGTCCCCATGCAACCATGCTGTCCGCTACTACTTCTGTGGATGTAGATAAAGGTAGAATATAAGCTTTGCAGTTTGACTAAACTGAGTTTGACTAAACAGCGGGAGGCAGTGGAAGACAGGAGTGCCTGGCATGCTCTGGTCCATGGGGTCATGAAGAGTCGGACACGACTAAACGACTAAACATAAGCTTTGCAGAGAGGCAGTTGCAGACTGAAGCCCTGACATCTCTAGGAAGGGGTGCAAAAGGCTTGTAGCTGAAATTATAAGAGAGGTGCTACCAGTTGGTACTGTATATAGTCTAGGCATAGGGAGCCTTCCCTTCCTCACCTATTGGCCATGACTGGGAATTGGAATCTGACAATGTCTGGGCAGCCAAAGTTTTCCCACTGCTAGTGTAGACAATACCAACGGTCTGATTCACTATAAGACAGCTTCTGCATTGGGGGGGGGGCAATTCTCCTGAAGGTGTATGCAATCAGAACATGGTCTGAGGAAACTTGGTTAGTGCAGTGGACAGGCATTTTAGTATAGTGTGCCACCATTAGCAAATCTCCACTTGGCCACTAAGACATAAGTGAGGCCATTGTTGGGGCGATGCAGGAGCACGCATACCCCTAAACATTTTGTCAATCTTTGTGGTTTTGTCCATTTACTGTATTTATTTCCCCCGATTTGAACTATAAAATGGTGATTCCCCCCCCCCCCAAACATTTTTTAAAGAAAAAAAGCACTGAGTGAGGCAATTCTTCCGTTGAAGGGAAATTATGTTTTCAGTATCCAAAGTGCAACATTTAGCTAGCATATCTGTTGCAATTGTGGCTGTGTGAACATTTAATTGCACTAGTGTCACAAGGCCTAGTGCAAGGTCTATTAATGATGCAATCACCTCACTCCCCCCAACATTTGTGTACCTTTCCTTGGGAACTTAAAAAGCTTATTTGGCTATTCTCTCCCCCCCCCCCAGCAGTTCCTACTATTTCGTAAATGCTAGCCTCTTGCCTTTTAAAATTAATTATCTTTGTTTGCTTTTCCTCTCCGCCTCTGTAATGTGCATCTCCATCTTTCACCCCACCCCCACTGCCAAGTGATGAATGGAGGTAGGTTATTCACACCTTGTTAATCTGACCTTTAATCCTTTCATTTATGTCAGGGCCTGGAAATTGTGGTACTGGAAAAGTGTGGTTCATAGTTTTTGGGGGGCGAAGTGGTGATGATGATATCAGTCAGTCATTTCACTTGTATCATTTTGTTTGCTCTGGACACTATACTTCTGTTGATGCAGCCTAAAATAGCATTAGGTGTTTTTTTGCTGCTATATCACACCATTGACTCATGTTAAGATTCTTAATCTCAGGGTTGGCGGTTTGAACACCACATTGGGCAAAATATTCCTGCACTGCCAGGGGTTTGACTAGATGCAGTTCTAGGATTCTGTCATGAAAAAAATGTTTAAAATGACATTTGTAAAAACAAAACCAGAAGCATTTCTGTTAGGGATTCTAGGACAAGACCTGCCAAGAAAAATAAAGAACTTATTCATGTATGCTACAACAGCGGCAAGAGTTTTGATAGCACAAGGATGGAAGAATAAGGAAATCCCAACGAAAGAACAGTGGCAAGAAAAATTGATGAGTTATGCAGAACTGGCTAAATTGACAAACAAACTGCGGGACAAGGACAACTGTGACTTTAAGGAAGGATGGGAGCTTTTTACAAATTATCTAAAAAGACAACAAAATGAGCAAAATGAACTGGACTCCTTGGCAGGGTTTGAATAAACATACACAAATTTATCGGTTGATAACATGATAGATAGCAGTTATGGGCCACAGGTATGAAGTTTACGGCATGTAATGCCTTAAGAGAGAATATTATGAAAATGATATACAGGTGGTACATGACCCCAGTCAAGCTTGCAAAAATCTATCATTTGCCCGACAATAAATGTTGGAAATGTAAAGAAACTAAAGGTACATTCTTTCACCTTTGGTGGACATGCCCAAGGATTAAGGCTTTCTGGGAGATGATCTATAATGAATTGAAAAAGGTATTTAAATATACCTTCTTGAAGAAACCAGAGGCCTTTCTCCTGGGCATAGTCGGCCAATTGGTGCCAAAGAAGGATAGAACTTTTTTTATGTATGCCACAACAGCAGCAAGAATACTCATTGCAAAGTATTGGAAGACACAAGATCTACCCACTCTGGAATAATGGCAGATGAAGGTGATTGACTATATGGAACTGGCGGAAATGACTGGCAGAATCTGAGACCAGGGAGAAGAGTCGGTGGAAGAAGATTGGAAGAAATTTAAAGACTATTTACAGAAATATTGTAAAATTAATGAATGTTAGAACGATGTTGGATAGAAACTAAGGGGTTTTTAGCTGCAATACTATAAGGGAATATGAAAAATGGATTACTAATAGGTAAAGATTTAATGTTATAATATTTTAAGATTAAAGATTAGGATAAACAAAGAGGGGAAGGATTTGCTGAACCAACAAACTGAACTGGAATACAAAAAAGGGAGGCGTGAGGAGGTCCAGGAAACAAGCTATTGAAAAATAAGTAATGGAAAGATTGAGTTGTTTTTAATTATTTTTATTTTGTATTTTTCTTTTTTTTAATTTTTATTTTGTAATATTTTGAAAATCTTAATAAATATCTTATAAAAAAGATAGTTAATGTAAGGATATGTACAATTTTATAACATGCAGAGAATAACATGTGCTGATAAATCAGAGAGAGGAGCTGAGGGAAGTCTTTGTGGGGGGGAGGCTTTGAAGGGGGGAAAATAGTGAATATGATATGTTGAAATTATTAATAAAAATATTTTAAAATAAAATAAAGTAGTCATGAATAATAAACAAAACATCAAAAAGTGCACAACCAAATTAAACAATTTCCCCATAAATCATAAGATCCAAAGTAACGATACAAAAAATTAACAACAAAAGTAACAACAGCCCCCCCCTCAACAATGCTCCCTAAACCAATACTTGATCCCAAGGTTGTGTTCCACAGCCTCAGCTTTTGTAGCTGGAGTCAGTCAGGCCCTGCCCTTCCAGGTCAGGTGGAAAAAGGCTTGCAAGGCAGGGAACAGATCTTCCAGCTCTCACGGTTATTTATTGCTCCTGCTGTTGATGAGTCTGGGCTTCCAACTTACAACACTTGGAAATAAGTGTAAAGCAATTTTAACGAGTAAGAACCCTTTCAGATCGGGCCAAAAGCACATCTGGTCCATTGCTGTGTTGTCACACTGGTTGGCGTGGTCTCCTTGCCATGGTTACTTGAATGCTGCGCTTCGTCTATCAGAAATGGACACTTAACTAGAGAGGTTCTTCAGGGAAGTGTATAGAAGGTGCCTGTGGTCTGTGCATCCTAATTTTTCATTGTCTTATACAAGCAAAATGAAATGTATACTTGGCTAGGATGAATCATAGCATGAAGTAGCAAGCTGTTGTCTAAGCCAGAAAACCTTTGGTTTTTATTTATTTACTTCTTGGTTATGTAGCCCTGAGCAAAATGCCTAAGCATAATTTACTGACTGGATATTGAAGGACTGGCAGGGTAGGGAGAATTAATCCCACCTTTGCTTTTGCAGTCTGCGGTCTTGACATGTTTCAGATCTTTACTGTATCTTTAGATATTTTTTTCCTTCACTGAGCACACACATTGCTAGGTTTGGAGTGATCATCACAAAGTGATAGAGGATTTGGAACATAGGAGGAAAATGTTTGTAAATAAGCATGTTCGGCTTTGAAATGAGATTCATTTTGTCAGGGAATGACAGAAAATTAGAAACATTGAATAATAGCAACATTAACTGAGTTTGCAAGAGGGAGAACAAGAGCAATGTAGCAAAGAAGTTCTGTCTTAAAACATGTGAAACCAAGAATGAATGTAGTACTTTGGATAACTGAATTATGGAAGTCTAGGTTAAAAGGTAAAGGTAAAGGACCCCTGACAGTTAAGTCCAGTCGTAAGCAACTCTGGTGCTCATCTCGCTTTACAGGCCGAGGGAGCAGGCGTTTGTCCACAGACAGTTTTTCGGGGTCATGTGGCCAGCATGACTAAGGCACTTCTGGTGAAACCAGAGCAGCGCACGGAAACACCGTTTACCTTCCCGCTGGAGCAGTACCTATTTATTTACGTGCATTTGGCGTGCTTCCGAACTGGTAGGTTGGCAGGAGCTGGGACTGAGCAACGGGAGCTCACCCTGTCATGGGGATTTGAACCACCGACCTTCTGATTGGCAAGCCCAAGAGGCTCAGTGGTTTAGACCACAGCGCCACCCGAGTCCCTTGGTCTAGGTTAGTATAATGTATAACATGTAAGCCTCTGTGCAGCAATTTATTTTATTTTAAAAAAATTGTGACCCACTCAATAAAAAGAAGACTTTAAGCAGTATACATAAAAACAAAGCAATTACCAACAATATAAAAGCTACAACCAGAAAATCTTATAAACAAGTATACTTAACTAAATTATGTGTCTGGATAGGCTTGCTGAACTAAGTTTTTAGCAGCTGTCACATGATTGAGCTGCGCATGTCAGTATTTCTTGGCCTGACTTCACAGGGTATTTTTGAAGTGTGAATTCATGCTCACTGAAAAATGTGGACTAAACGGGATTTGGAAAACTGAAAAGAAGTGTTCTTCTTTACACACTGTCTGTTCCAACCTTCCCCAGCCTGGTGCCCCCCCAGAAGTTGTTGGACTACAACTCCTGTCATTACAGACCATTGACTGTGCTGCCTAGGGCTTTTTTTCTTCTTCCTTTTTTTCTGTTTTATTAAATTTGCTTAGTAACATAACATTATTATATATATTCTATAAAACAAGGAATACAGAACAAAATTCATTCATACTATAATGCCTAACTACATAACATTAATATATATGGTTTCTGAAAAAAAGGGTTACATAACAAAATCAATTCAAAATACCATCCGGTTTACTTCCCCCCCCTCCCCACTCCAGCCCCCCCCCCCGGTCAGGCCTTCCTTCTTCATATCTTTATCCATGTGCACAGTCTGTTCATTCAAGCTTGTATGTTAGGGTTGGCTTCCCCTCTTTCTATCCAATTCCTGTAAAATGCCCATTTATTTGTGATTCTTTGGCATTTATTTTCCCATCTATCCTCTGCCACTATCTGTGCGAATATTTCTGATTGTACGTATTCAAAAACATAATCATTCCATTTTTCCATATTCCATTTGGCCTTTTCTTTCCATCCCAAAGCAATAACTGCCATTCCAGCTAGAATCATAATCTTGTACAACTCTTGCTTATTACTCTTTACTTTGTTATTTCCCAGTATTCCCGAAAATAACAAATCCCTATTAGCTTCTACGTTTATTTGAAATAGTCCAGAAATTACCTTTATAATCTTTTGCCAATATTCCTTAACCAGATTACATTCCAGCTGCCTAGGGCTAATGGGAGTTGTGGTTCAAAACATCTGCAAGGCTAAGTTGGGGGAAGTGGCAGTCTTGCTAGTTTGAATGGGGAATGCCCAATCTAATTGGAAGCAGGGCTCTAAACTGGAAGGGGCATTAAGTTAGTCAAAGGCCAGGTACCCACTATCCATCATGTGTGCATTAGGCCTCTTGTGATGTGAAGACCTGACCAAAAAAACACTTTCCCCAGGGTTGTTGTTTTTTTTAGTCTCTCTGCTCTCCACCTGCTCCCCAGCTTTCAAATTGATACTGCTGAATTGTTGGGATCAAAAGAGAAAAGCTTTCGTGGCAGTGTAGTCCTGGCCACAGCAATGGCTTGAGATGCTATTCTGGGTGGGCAGTTCAAGCACAGAGCAGTTCGTTTAATTATAGTCTCTTTCCTTACTACAATAGATTATGAGTTTGCTCAGAACCTAAATGGCTTTTTTTTGGGGGGGGGGGGGATAATGGCAGCCTGCCAATAGGAAGCATGAATGGGTCAGAATCACTGAAAGTGTCTTTTATAGTAGGTGCTTATCTATTATCCAACCGGCCACAAAAACAGCTTTATCAAATTGTAGTTGTTAAGAAAAAAAGTATTTATTAGAGCTACTGTTTGTATCTGAACAAAACCAAGCAACCAAGAACTGCACTTTTGCAAGAGTACCCATGTCGTCCAGCTAGTGGCAACAGACAAAGCACTTGCACTCCCCAACAAGAAGACAGTCTGTAGGAAGGTAGAAGCTATTAGAAGATCCTAAAGTTTCAGGGAAGGCAGGCCCAGGGCTGGAATACTGTGAATATTACAATCTATTCTCTGTACAGAAGGCCTGTGAGTTGAAGGTGGGATTCATTCCAAAAGTACCTATTACCTGCGGTGGTGGATGGTGATATAATAGGCTATAAAGCTTGCTGCCCCAGAGACCATGGTGGAAGAGTTGTTGTACACAGAAGTATCCAATGTGGAATCTCCAAAAGACTAAGCATCATAGAATAATATAATAGTAGAATTGAAAGGGTCCCAAAGGCCATTTAGTCTAACTCCTTGCTGTGCTGCAATCTTAACTAAAGCATCCAATCACTGCTTTAAAACCTCCATTAAAGGAGAGTCCAAGGGAATCTCTGTTCCACTGTCAGAAAGTTCTTATTGATGTTTTGTTGGAATCTGCTTTATTCTAACTTGAATCGAATGTTTTGGGTCCTAGCTTACTGAGCAGGAGAAAACAAGCTTGCTCCATCTTCCTTGGGACAGCCCTTTAGATACTGGAAGGTGGCTATCATATCTGTTCTCAGTCTTCTCTTTTCCAAGCTAAATAGAGCCAACTCCCTCAACTGTTCCTCATAAGGACTCTTGATCATCTTGGTGGTTTCTCTCCTCTGCACATATTCCAACTTGTCAACATCCTTCTTAAATTGTGGCCCAGAATTGGACACAGTATTCCAGATGTGGTCTGACCAAGGCAGAATAGAATGACACTATGACTTCCCTTGTTCATGACACTATACTTCTGTTGATGCAGCCTAGAATAGCATTACCTTTTTTTTGCTTTTTGCTGCTGCATCATACTGTTGATTCATGTTAAGCCTGTGGTCCACCATGACCCCTAGATCCTTTTCACATGTACTGCTAGTCAGCCAGGTGTCCCCCATCTTATAGCTGTGCATCTGGTTCTTCTTGTCTAAGTGCAGAACCTTACATTTGTCTCTGCTGAAATTCCTTTTGTTAGTTTGGGCCCAGTTCTCCAATCAGTTAAGGTCATCTTACATTCTGATTCTGTCTTCTGCAACATTAGCTACCCCACCCAGTTTGGTGTCGTCTGCAAATTTGTTGAGCATCACTCTCAGTTCCTTCATCCAAGCTGCTGAACAACAATGGGCCCAGGACAGAACCTGGCAGCATGCCATTTGTCACTTTTTTCCAGGATGTCATGGAGCCATTTTTGAGCACTCCTTGTGTTCAGTCTGTCAACCAGCTCCAAATCCAGTTGTTACCTTGTCCATTCCACATTTTACCAGCTTTTCTGCAACAATATTATGGGGGGTTTTGTTAAAAGCCTTACTGAAATCAAGATACACTACATCCACAGCATTCTCCTGATTATTATTTCCCCCCTTTTTTGAAGATGGTGACATTTGCCTGCCTCCAGTCTGCAGGGACCTCACCTGTTCTCCAAGAATTCTCAAAGATTATAGACAGAGGTTCTGAGATTACAACCGCAAGCTCTTTTAGTACCCTTTGGTGCAGGTTATCAGGCCCTGGATATCTGAATTCGTTTAAAATACCTAGGTGTTCCCGTCGTACCTTTTTCCCTATATTCAACTGCAGCTCCCTCCTTGTATTGGTTATTCTGTTATCTTTAGGCTGGCAATGCTTTCCTTTTTGGTGAAGACAGAGGCAAAGTAGGTGTTGAGCAGTTCCACCTTCTGTCTGTCACCCAATAGAGTTTATCTGTCTTTTCCACATAGAGATCTATTACTTGCTAATCCTTCATCTTTGAAAGTAGCCAGAGAAAGCATTTTGTTTGTTGTTTTTAACCACCCTTGCAAGCCTGAGCTCATTCTGAGCTTTGGCCTGCCTAACCTTTTCCCTGAAGTTGTTGGCTACTTGTATATACTCTTCCTTTGTGATTTCCCTTTTCTTCCATATTTTATACATGCGCTTCTTAAATCTCAGTTCATCTATAAGCTCCTTATGCAGCCACGCTGGTTTCTTTAGATGCCACCCACTTCTCTTTCTTCTTCTAATTGTCTGCCTTTGTGCCTGCACTAGTTCACCTTTAAGAAATTCCCATCCATCTTTGACTCCCTTCTCCTTGAATATTTCTGACCATAGGATCTCACCCAGTAGTTCCTTGTGCACTTTGAAATTAGTGCTCTTGAAGTCCAGAGTGCATGTCCAAGTACATTCTGCTGCCCCTTGTGTTTGTATCAAGAAACACAAGAGGGCATGATCACTTCCTCCCAAGGTCCCTAGCACTTCCACTTTGTCAATGTTCCTTCATGTTGGTGAGGACCTTGAATGAGATAGATGTTCATCTAGTTGCTTCTTCTACCGTCTGGGAAATTATATTGTCAGTGAGACAATGGAGGAATTTGTTGGACCTTACATTATTGGCAGAGTTGGAGTTCCAACAGATATTGGGCTGGCTGACGTCTCTCATTGTTTCTCTCTACTATTTTTTTTACTCATATCCACTCAATCTGCCCACCATGCTCCATTCCGCATTTAGGGCCTTACATATTTGGTAAGCTTGGGAAGCAGAGGAAGAGAGCTTTAATGTCCAACATGAATGACTAAGGCATATATTTCTGATTTTGTGGTGTGTGGGGAGGGAATGGTACAGTAGCTTCTGACAGTGACACTGAGGTCCAGCGCTGAGGGCCTTTTGGCGGTACCCTCACTGCAAGAAGCAAAGTTACAGGGAACCAGGCAGAGGGCCTTCTTGGTATTGGCTCCTGCCCTATGGAACGCCCTCCCATCAGATGTCAAAGAGATAAACAACTATCCGACGTTTAGAAGACATCTGAAGGCAGCCCTGATTAGGGAAGTTTTTAATTACTGATGTTTTAATATATTTTTAATCTTTTGTTGGAAGCCGCCCAGAGTGGCTGAGGAAACCCAGCCAGATGTGCAGGGTATAAATAATAAATTATTATTATTATGATTATTATTATTAGTGAGTGTTCTGCCTATTTACGAATCTCTGTGCCATATGTGCAGGCAGAATCTAGCCTAATACAACGACATGACCTTGTATCTAACTCTTTAGATCCCTCAATCTGTAGTATATCAAGTTCAGATGAGTGTCTTGCTTAGCAGTTAAGCTGTTGCTTTCTTGAATTTAAGGAACGACAGGTCAGTTTTTTGGCTTAGGAGGAGAGTGTGCTGGAGACATACCGAGCCTTCATAACAACTCAGTTTATTTCTAGTTGTAGAGATTGAGGAGTGATAAAAAAAAAACAGCACCCTCTTATTCTCAGGGCAGAATGGGTTACTCCTCCACACAATTTAACAAACCTCTCTTGACTGTTCTGCTTCTTCTCTTTTGCAGCATCTTATCAAGTCAGTTAAAAAGATGTGCTGTAACTTCTTGCCTACCTGCACTCTTGTTAGCCTTTCAAGAAAACCCTTTGTGTTTATTATGAGTCTGAACTGGAAAAGTACTGTAGATTGTAAAATACACCTTTAAGCAACACGCTAGATAGCTAGAGCTTAGTGTTATGAGTGACACATCTAGCCATGCCCATGGGAGAATAGTTAGGCCCTGATATGTGTATACTCTGTGCTGAGATCGGCACTTTATGGAGTGTGTGCTGAAGGACTGGCCCCTTTCTGTGTGCATGCAGTGGTGAGGCTGGAGTAGTTATGGCTGACTTAAAAAGTTTAAACTGTGCAAACATTATCCTCTACTAAGGGCAACACCAGCAATAGCTAGGAGCAGCATCCCACAGAACAGGACGTTCTATGACATCTGAAACCCTTATGGTTGATCATCAGGAACCTGTGCCCCTCCTGGCATTGTTGGACTACAACGCACATCACTCCCAGTCAACACAGCCCATGTTGAGGGATGAAGGGAATGGTAGACTAGGTGTCCGGGGGACTACAGGTACCCAATGCCTGCTCTGTTCTTTCATGGATTGTGTTAGGAAAACAAGTCCCCAGCTGCTATATGTTCATGAGATAAGTTTAAGCCAATGCAGCCCATAGAATAGACACTATTCTTCCTCATTTCCTACAGCACTTAGTTATTTTCTTGTGTGGGATGAAAGCACTGGGAACCTTTCAGATCATTTGGCAGAGAACAAAAGACTCTTAAAAAACAGTGCTTGGGGTTTCCACACAGATTGCTTGCTGCTGCTGGATCACAACTTGTTAGGGCTGATTCTGTTAGGATTATCAGTATCTTCATAATGACCAGGGTTTATGGGTTGGGGTTTGGCAGTAAGGAATTCAGGGATTGGACAGTGTTGACTGCAGCCTTGTAAATAAAACCACAAAATGTACAAACTTGCAAAGATATTTGCGAGCCTGCTGGGAGCTGGAAATATCAACGCTTCTTCAGGTGGCCTGCTCTATTTCTCTGCTTTCACATATGATGGGTGCAAGAGGGGCTAAACATTCTTTCTCTGCTCCCCAAGCCTTCTCCCTTGTTTGCATGGAGCCCCTCCTGGCATGCAGGTTTTGATTGCATTTTATATTTATATATAGTAGTATTTCTTTACTGCCATGCCATGAACTGTCAGGGCTATGTACAACATTAAGACACGAAACACCGTTAAAGACAATAAAATCAGCATTAAAGTGATTAGCTAATCAGTTTAAACAGCTGCAAAGTCCTATTGGCATAAAAAGGTCTTCAGGAGACCCCTGAAAGTCCAAAGTGAACATGTTAGCCAAATCTCAAGTGGAAGAGTATATTGCATAGTATGGGACCAGTGTTACTAAATGCCAGACTTCACGTTGAGGCCAATTGAACCTCTGTAACACAGAGGACAACACTAGCAGTCTTCTGGATGAGCTCAGTGATTGTGTTGGGATATAAGTGCTCTGGTGGTCCTTAAGGTATCCTAGACCCGCATTGTTGAGGGCTTTATGTATCAGACAAGAACCTTGAACTTGGCCATGGCATATGGGGAGTCAGTGCAGATATTTTAGCAGAAGCTTTGGCTACTAGTCTACTGCTTACAGGGTTGCTTAATACAGGCAAATACCCACTTACGCAGGGGTTACCTTCCTGGGACCTACATGCATAAGTGAAATCCTGTAAAATAGGGACCACCCTCTAAGCATCCTTTAAATGCCCTGTCTGCTTCTCTCTTCAGTCCATGCCAAAAATACTGTATCCAAAAATATCCACAACTAGAATTGAAGCTCTCGGGCCAGTAGGAGGCTGGAGGTTGTGCGGGAAAGTGAATGCTGCTGCTGCTGCGCTACCACACTAATAAGCTGTTAGGAAGGGAGATTGAGCCCCATTTCACCTCCAGTCCCTCTGGGGCTTCCTCCACGCTCACTGACATCCTATTTGGGCTCCAGGAAGGGTCTCCTCATGAGCCATGAGGACTCTCCAGCAATCTCCTGCCATTTTCAGGTATGAATTGAATTATTTATTCCTGGGTTCCATGCATCTACTCTTTTGTACATGAATAGAACATGTGTAAGTGGGGAACATGTGTAAGCAGAGCCATCACCTTGCCAACAAAGGTCCGTATGGTTAAAGCTATGGTTTTTCCAGTAGTGATGTACGGGAGTGAGAGCTGGACCATAAAGAAGGCTGATCGCCGAAGAATTGATGCTTTTGAATTATGGTGCTGGAGGAGACTCTTGACAGTCCCACGGACTGCAAGAAGATCAAACATGTCCATTCTTAAGGAAATCAGCCCTGAGTGCTCACTCGAAGGACAGGTCCTGAAGCTGAGACTCCAATACTTTGGACACCTCATGAGAAGAGAAAACTCCCTGGAAAAGACCCTGATGTTGGGAAAGATGGAGGGCACAAGGAGAAGGGGACGACAGAGGATGAGATGGTTGGATAGTGTTCTCGAAGCTACCAGCATGAGTTTGACTAAACTGCGGGAGGCAGTGGAAGACAGGAGTGCCTGGCGTGCTCTGGTCCATGGGGTCATGAAGAGTCAGACACGACTAAACGACTAAACAAAAGTAGGGAGTACATTGCCTCTACTTGCTTTGCTGTCACATGTTAATTCTACTCCTTTCCAGTTGGGACGCTAATGGGTGTTTCAGGCTATGTGTCTCTTCCTGCTATGTAGGTTAATAAGTTGGTTCTATTAATCCCCCCCCCAACACACTTTTTGAGAGTTAAACCGCTGATTATTTTTTTCATTTGCTACTGCAGGAATATAAAAATATGACTATTGGCAAATAATTTCTTTTCCTTTGAGCGTTGGTTAATTTAAATTCCTTACTACAATGAGAGCTGTTTAAAGAGGGGTATCATAAGCAACTAATTCAGTGCAGAGATTGCAATTATTGTAACACCCCAAAAGTTAGGAACAGAAGAAGAGCCCTGCTGTATCAGGCCAGAGAGGACCCATCTCGTCTACCATGCTGGTCTCATCGTGGGCAATGAGATTTTTATGGGAAACCTGCAAGCAGAACCTGAGTGTAAAAGCATTCTCCTCACTTGCAATTCCCAGTAGCTGGAATTCAAAGGCATAATGTGTTTGATAGTGGAGGCAGAACATAGACAGCAGGGGGCAGAGAAGTGGGGCACCTGGTTATCTCTCATCAGCCTGCAGTAATGATGTCCCTTACATGCCAGGTCCTTCCTCTCTTTGCTGTAAAACAGAGTCTGTTTTTGAGCATTTACAGCGATTCTGTTACAAGCTGCTTTTTATTATCTTCTGTTTTCTGGTGGATTTCCAACCTGCCTGCCTCTTATTGTGAAAAGCAAAAAAACCAATAAAGATGCTTGAAAGCATGGCCAAACCTAGCTTCCTGAATGTGTGACCCAGAAATTTTGGATCCCCTCCAAACGGGTGCCAAATCTTTTTGCTACTTTTATGTTGTTTTGTACTAGAAAATCCACATTTTGTGCCGCTCCCCAAACTGAATAACTGACGCAGCAAACCATGGCCACAAGTTAATGCTCAAAAGTCCAAGTCGAAAGCATGGTTTTATGCTAGTTTTGTATCGTTTTGTGCTGCAGCCCCAATGTTTGGTTCGGCCCTCCTAAACTGAGTAACTGACACTCAAACTGGGGATCATAGGTATACCCCAAACCCAACACTGTCCGATTGACTCCAAACTGGTGCCAAAGTTTTGTGGTAGTTTTGTGCCATTTTGTGCTGCACACCCCACATTTGGTGCCACCTCCCCCAACTGAGCAATTTACTTGGGAATTTGCCCCCTATGCCCTCATCTGCTCGGGTGAAGCGATGAGAAATCCTAGCTAAAGTGGTATCTGCTACTTTGTGTATAAAGAATGTAGTATGCACATTTGCTGGGGTGCTGTCAGGCTTCTTTGCTTTAAGTCTACACCTATTTTAGTAAAGCACTAGAACTGGTCGTTCTGATGTTTTCACATCCTTCTTTGGTATCCCTGCACCCAACCACTCGCATGAGCCCTCCTTTGGGATTGCGGTTGAGAACAGTGTTTGATAGGCATTACTTAAACATGACAGTAGACCCTCCATAATTTGGAGACCCTGGAACAAGCCTGATACCAGTCTCCTCCAGAAAGTAATTCAGGCATATCTGGAGTTCACCAACACCTGAGCTTTAGATTTACACATGCAAATTTAGTTTCCAAGTACAGGATACTCTACTCCATGGGTAGGAAAACTAAGGCCTGGGGACCGGATTCGGCCCAATCGCCTTCTAAATCCAGCCCACAGACACTCTGGGAATCAGCGTGTTTTTACATGAGTAGAATGTGTCCTTTTATTTAAAACGCATCTCTGGGTTATTTGTGGGGCATAGGAATTAGTTCATCCCCCCCCAAAAAAAATAGTCTGGCCCCCACAAGGTCTGAGGGGCAGTGGACCAGTCCCGTGCTGAAAAAGTCTGCTGACCCCTGCGTCTACTCCAAAGGGATCCATCCCTACAAGGGTAAAGTGAATGGAAGACAGATAGTGGGCAAAGAGGTGGCCAAATTCAGTTAACCTGCTCACTATCACAGATGTTTCATCCCTTTGTTAAGTGAACAGAATGGCCAGTTTTCAATCTTTCTCACTAGGATGAGCAATATGAGAAATTGGCAGAAACATTGTGGGAAATAAAATAAAAGATAAGCTGTTATGCTATTGGCCGGGGGGGGGGGTAAATAAAAAACACATTAGCATATCCCTGAAACAAAAATTAGGAAATCTCTATCCCAAACCATTTAGAAAAAATGTAGATAAAGGGCAGCAAACTGAAGTCACTTACAATTTTGTGCTTGGGTTACAGATAAGTTTGTTTGGTGCAGGAAATACATGATCATGCTTTGATCTTTTTCTTAAAAAAAATAAATAAAGTTCGACAAAACTAATCTGCCTGGTACTGGGTGAAAAGTTAGAATGCAATTTCAGATTTTAGTATTGGTCTTAAATTCCAGGCAAAATGTAGGTAAGATTTGTATCAATCTGCTCCTTAAGGGAGCAAGGAATTAAAAACTGAAAATGTGTGCATGAGGAAAAATGGTTTACCAGAAGTGTGCTTAAGGCAGCAAGCAAGACCTTTTTGTGACTGCAGGGGAAAACTTTAAAATTCATGTCCAAACAACCCATTGGTGAAGAAAGTGGTTGGATGAGAACAGATCTTAAAACATTCTACCCTATCTTAAGGACCCCCAAAGTCTATGTGCTATCTGGTTAAGCAACTTGCGAAGGGACAGAAGTTTCTGTGAGTCTATTGTTTTACGTGCCTCACAGGAGAACTTACTCAAAGAGACAAGAACCTGGTTTTATAGTAGAGGAAATATTCCTGAGGGAGTCTATGAATGATTTAAGTGCACAGTCAAAAGTACCTCTAGGCAGACTGGACGTTACACAGCTTACCTGGGTACATCTACAAGAGTCAATAAGTGAAGTACCAGTATCTGATTTTCTATAGGAAACAGGAGTTCCCAAGAAGAAAGGTGATTTATACAGAATAGACTCTTTAGAACCCATTAAAACTATAACATACACCCATCAAGGTTCTCATTTATATGTAATTCCAAAGCATTTTTGAGCATTAACTTGTGACCCTGGTTTGAGTGTCAGTTACTCAGTTTGGGGGCGGCAGAAAATGGGTTTGTGGCACAAAACCTTGGCACCAGTTTGGAGTCAATCAGATAAGGTTGTATTTTTGGGCACTAACTTGTGACCACAGTTTGCTGTGTCAGTTATCCAGTTTGGGGAGCAGCACAAAATGTGCAGTTTGTGGCACAAAATGGCACAAAACTTTGGCATAAGTTTGGAGAAGATCCAAAATTTTGGGGTCACACATTAATGAAGCTGCCGACTCTCTAGCCAGCGGGGAATAGTAAGAATCCTCCCCAACATTAGCTGGAAAAAGATAACCAGTCACCTGCTAACTGCCCATTTTAGGAAGATTATTAATAGCTAGGCTCTCTTCTCTACGAATGGGCAAAGAGAAAACCTTTGAAAGAAAGTGGGAGACCCAATTTTCTGTTAGAGGTAGCTGTGACCTTTGGAGATGGATGACTCAGGGATTTGTTTGAAATATTGATATGAATGTAGTTTGGAATAGATCTTCCTCGCAATGATAAATGAAGGGTCAGCATAAGGGTGGGGGACAGTAGCTAATAGGCCACTACTTCATTAGACCCTGACACATTCTACTAATACCCTGGGATAAAAATCTAAGTTGTTGCTTAGATTTTTACCCAGCCTTCATTTTGAGGCAGGCTATAACAACTTAAATATACAATATTAAAATCAGTTAAAGAGATTGCAGTGAAGATAATAGGGTGCCCCCCTCTCTCTGTGCAGAGGTATCAGAGGTCAGAATGAAGTGGTGCCTCTTCAGCATATGATGAAAAACAGCATAATAAAGGTGACCAGCTACACCTTTGTAAGGAGGGGATTCTGCAGCCTCAGAGTTGCCACTGAAAATACTCTCTCCTGAGCTACCACCACTCAAACGTCTGAGTGGGGCAGAACTAGTAAGAGAGCCCCCTCTGCGGATGTTAACACCTCAGAGAATCCATAGGAAATGAGTGCTCGTTTCCAATGTTTAGTGCTCCAACATCTAATCGAAAAATACTCCTCTTGCAGCACAGTCTCCCTTTATACTGTCTTCATTTACTTTAAAGTAGCCATTGACTCCATATCCAGAGTTAAACTATGAGAGAAATTGGAGGTCTCCACACTTGGCAGGTGCTTGTTATACTTAACACGCATGTCGCATGAAGGAACCTCACTAAAAGTGCGATGTAACCCCCAGACCATCTCTCCAGTACTGTTGCAACTGAGAAAGGTGTCAAGCAAAGGTGCATAATGGCCCTACTCTTATTGAATTTGTATATTAATTATATTTTACCCTACCTGCATAATGTGACCTTCCATCCTCCAAAATTGTCAGGGACGCATATCCTTCTGCATGCAGATAATGCAGCAATTCTTTCAAGAACACCCATAGGCCTTAGAAGAGCTATGAAAGCATTAGCAATATATTGCAAGGAGGGCAAATTGGAACTTAAATATCAGAAAACTAAAATCATGGCATTTGCCCAAAGGCCCTAAACCCCTCCCATGGTACATTGATGGTCATAAGATTGAGCAGGTTGCCTGCTTTAAATATCTGGGGGTAGTCCTCCATGCTTCTGGAAGCAGAAAAGCCCATGTGAACTATGCTGCTGAGAATGCACAGAGAAGTGCAACTGCCATACTTAAATATCTTAGAACCAAAGGTGGACATTATATACCCACAGCCTTTAAACTGTTTGAAGCCAAGTCGATTGCACAGCTTTTACGGTATATAGCGCCCAACTAGACCTCTTCACCTCTTACATCATCGGAACTAGTACAATCTAAGTTCCTAAGATCAGTTCTTCAAGTGTCAAAATATGTCTCAAATGCTACCATACATCTTGAGGCAGGTCTTGTAAGAGTAGAGGCTACGTTGTGGATGGCTGCACTTAACTTCTGGCTATTGTTTTACCCACATGGCCTTGCTCGACTAATTACAAAAGACAACTTTCAAACGACATGGAATCCAGCCATGGAAGAGAAAATGTTAACTGTAGGTCTTACCCCACAGCTTTTACTCGGCATGGGCTATGAAACCATTAAACAGTGTGTGGTTGACATAGAACATCCCCAAAGTTCATTATCAGTGAAACCAGTAGGTTTGGAAGCACCCTGCACAATTTGGAGCCACAAATAAATTATGGGTTGTATTCGATGCTCTCCTACTCGGGGTAAAATCATGGAAGATACTGGATTTGACTAAGATACATTAACTTCAGTGGGTCTACTCTGAAAAGAACTTAGTTGTATATAACACCATATCTTTTTATTCTGTTGGTGTAGGAACCTGCAAACTTTGGGGTTTCAGAGAGTGAAACAAGCACAAGTGCCCATGCCTCTCAACAAGGTTGGTTCTAAGTGCCTAAAACACACATTTCAAATTGCAGTCTGATTCACAAGCGTTTTCCATGAAATGAAAATGGGTGGTGGTAGTTTGCTGTTGCTAATGTGGTGATTAGCCTTTTACAATGTAAACACAATATAATAGGGAGCATTACATTAACAGCAATATTAAATTTCAACATTGTCAAGAATGATAATATTGAAACAGCATATACTTCTGGAGAGCTGCTGAATGGGAAATGCTTTGTGAATAGGCCATTTTCCAAAATGCAAAGCTTTCTTTGCTTGCAAGCCAGTGTGCTCAATACACTTGAGATTTAGCTACTCCACCATTCTGTCTTTTGAAAGCTTCTGTACTAGAAGCTCAGAAATATATGTGCAGTTTAAAACCTTATCAGTATGTTAAGCCTACATGTCTCCTCCAACATGAATTTAGCACCTTGCTGTTGGAAGTCTGCAGGCATTCTTTAGAATGTATGAACCTGGCCAAGCAATATTTCCCTCACCCCCTCCCTTGAATTTTCAATTCAGTAGGTGTGTGTGACTTGAAAGTTCAGTTTTCAGTGCTTTAAACACTTGAGTCAAATAAAGGCATTCTCTGTTTGTATTTCAAAAGCTTACATCAACAAAAGGAAGAGAGAAATAAAAGTGCTTTTGTCTGTCTTGCATTTCTTAATCTCTGGGACCAACAAGGATCCTATGATCTGGATCAATCAGTTGGAGACAACAGAAACAGATTTTTCTAAGACCTTCTGTGCCTCCTCTGCTTGCCTTTTAAAATAAATGTTAGAGGTCACACTTAATTAAAGTATGGCACTAAGTGCTGTGCTGAAAAAGTTGCCATGGTACCCCCCACCTCCTGGCATAAGATACAGTACAAAGGAGGTGTAGGGACTGTCAAAGCTTCATAGCACTTTGAAAAGCCTCCAACATCTGACACTGAATTGGGGGGGGGGGCGTCACAGACTCTTAAAAGAGTTGCAAACAATTGGACAAACCTTGGTTACACCTTGTGGTTAGTCTGAATCTTGAGCCTGGGTTTGGGTGGCATGTTAAACCAAGCCATGTGTAGCAGCAGAATGACCTAGGAGGAGCAAATTGGCCTCTTGCAGAACCTACGCATTCCTGCAAAGCCATGGTGTGCCTTAGCATGGTGTGTGAATCAGACCAGCTCAGAGACACTGCTTCCTGCTTCCTTGATCCTGCTTTGCTACCTGGCTCTTTAAGTTCCTTCCTTTGTCTTTCCCTTATCTCCAGCCGTGCTTTCTCCTGGTACCAGGCTCATTGGTATGAACTTTCATTTCTGAATTGTTGTCTAACCTTTTGGTCTTCAATACTGAGTCACAACCTACTACTATGCCATAGCCTGATCTAATATGGGTCACAGCAACAGCACTACCTCTATACATATATATGGTGGTGAATTTAAGAAACAAGGCTGCATACATATCATTTGCTTAAAGCTCACAATTTTCCCCAGAGTCCAGGGAACTGTAGTTGGTTAACAGTGCTGGAAATAGTAGCTCTGTGAAGGATAACTGAAGTTCCCAGGCTGGTGAAAGTCATGTGCTTTGAATGTATGGTGTGTATTCTGTCTGTCCCCAAGTGTATGTTGGGTTTAAATGTTTATCTGTATCTAAAAAGACTGAAGAGTGTTAGAGTTACCTATAGCAGTGCGGAGTGTGTCTCTAGTGATGTATGGAAGTGAGAGCTGGACCATAAAGAAGGCTGATTGCCGAAGAATTGATGCTTTTGATTTATGGTGCTGGAGGAGACTCCTGAGAGTCCCATGGACTGCAAGAAGATCAAATGTATCAATTCTTAAGGAAATCTGCCCTGAGTGCTCACTGAAAGGACAGATCGTGAAGCTGAGACTCCAATACTTTGGCCACCTCATGAGAAGAGAAGACTCCCTGGAAAAGAGCCTGATGTTGGGAAAGATGGAGGGCACAAGGAGAAGGGGACGACAGAGGACGAGATGGTGGGACAGTGTTCTTGAAGCTACCAGCATGAGTTTGACCAAACTGTGGGAGGAAGTGGAAGACAGAAGTGCCTGGCGTGCTCTGGTCCATGGGGTCACGAAGAGTCGGACACCACTAAACGACTAAACAACAACAACAACATAGCAGTGCGGAGTGTGTCTCTATGCAACCCGGGGTACGCAGCAGCCATGTATCCCTCAACCCCAGCCTCTAGTGGGGCTGGGGTTGAAGGGCGCATGGTTGCTGCAGCCCCACTCTGCCCTCTCTGAGCGGCCTTGCGAGGCTCAGATCCAGGGAGGCCTGCTCCACTTGCCTGCCTGCACAGGGGGGAACCAGCCAGCTTGTGGCACTATGTGGTGCAAAGCAGGTGTCCTTAGCCCAGCTCATCTCTGCAAGCGTTGGTTTCTCCAGTGCAGGAGGACGAGCTCCAGGCCGTGCCACATTGGGGGTACCTGCTTCATGCACCCTCAAAAATCCACAACTGGGACCATGGCTCCTCTGGCTCCATCACATCACGCCACCAGCCTATAGTTTTACCCCTCAGTCACAATTACTTCAGCTACACTAGCTCATTGGAAAATATTTGGCCCTATGAATGTCTAATAAGGAAACAAATAATAAATAAATACTGGTTCTGGTCAATACAGTTTCCCAGGATGGCTTACAAGAAAAATTAAAAATGCAGCGTATAATCTGTGTCCCTTTCCTCTTCTCCCCTAAGCCCAGAGAGAAGAACCATAGATCAGTTGTAGAGCATCTGCTTTGCATACAAATGGTGTGAGGTTCAGTCCCTGACATCTCCGGGTGAGGCTGGAGGACAGAACACAGCCTGCAGGTCTGGAGAGTTTCTCCCATTCTGTGTAGACGGTATTGAGCTAGCTGAACCAGTGGTTTGCTTCCTAAGATTCTGTCTCTGCTAGGGGCATTGGGGGATCTTTCAGAAAGAATTAACATAGGAAAATGCTAGCTTCCCATTATCCTGCAATACTCTCCACAGTGCTTTGGGGAGACTGGTGTTTCTAATATCGTGCCTGTCCCTGCCGCTACAGTTTGTGAAAAATGCTGGGAATTAATGTAGTTTGTATATTTCTTTGTTTCGCTTTGGGGAGGAGTGCTGCACTCACAAGAACACTTGAGGTTGGGAGGGAGACACTCGTTCTCCACTTGCAACCTGCCTTTTTCATCTTCCTAAGATCTTTGGCAAAGTGTGGAACACCTCTGATGTTCCTTAGCATGTTTACTTGTAGGCAATTTTGATGTAAAATTTACAATATTCCATTCCTTTGAGGCAGGAATAGCAAAGTTGCCTGAATGTTTCTTTAAACACCTTACTGAATATTTAAAACTGTATTTTAGGCATCCTGTTCTATTTGGTAACTGTTGAGCCAACAGAAAAGAGCTGTATATGTATGCTAGATACATTTAAAGTTTGGCAGCATAGGCATCACCACTTCTCTGAAACTCCCTCCCTATTAATGTTAAGCAAGTGCCTTCATTATACTGTTTTTTTTTATGCCTTCTAAGCCCATTCTCATTTAGACACACCTACCCAGACATGCAATTTTATTATGTACATTAAAAAACCTCAACACGGTTGGACCTGGAAGCTGTCTGTGGACAAACGCCGGCTCCCTCGGCCTATAGAGCGAGATGAGTGCGCAACCCCAGAGTCATTGGCGATCTTTACCTTCCTTGTATTTCTGATTAGGTTGGCCTCCAGCTGAACACAAAACTCAAAATGCCTGACAGGTGTTTGTACTGTATTGCTGTATGGCATTGTAGTGGCATTGGGAAGTCTTGAGCAACATTCTGTTTGATCTAGAGCAGAGGTGGGGTACCTCTGGCCCATGGACTGCATGTGACCCACTGCATTTGGCCTGTGAGACTGTTTTCCCCAGGCCACACCCACCTGCCCCACACCTGACCTATGTAATATCAATTGTGAGATAGGTAGAGACACAGCTGGATCCTGCTGGATTGGGAGTCCAATGCTGCTCAGTTTGAGAGCCCAAGGTAGTTTCCAAAACCCCGCGGAAAAAGTAGGATAGGACACCCGGTGCAATCTGCTTGGTTTGGGCATGCATAGTAATGTAGGTTTTAGAGATTCATGAAAGATTCACATTTATAGTTCAATAAAGCTCCCACTCTGCTTCTCTGCACCAAATTTATTAATACTGTTCCTTTTCTCTGTAGAAACACTGTGCATATGACAAAGGCTTATTTTGTTAGCTGCATTGCATAGCTCTAGTGCCTGTGTTTGAGATGTGGAACGGAGGGGGGCATAACTCAGTCATAAAGCACATGCTGTGCATCCAGAATGTCGTAGCTTCAGACCTTGGTATCTCCATTTAAAAGGTCTCTGACTCTGAAGGGTACAGAAGGCCCTTCCTGGAGCTGTTGGGAGAACCACTCTCAGTCACAGTAGGCATTAGGGAGTGATGGTGGAATCTGTGGTGTTGCTGGATTCAGATGCCCATCAGTCTCAGTCAGAATGGCTGGTGGTCAGGGGTGCTTTTATTTCATTTGTTGGATTTCTTACCTGCCCTTCACTATAAGGTTCTGGAGCAGGCTTCAGCAATAAAATATACAACTATGAATAAAGATAATACCATTAACAATGTGAAAACATATAAAACTTCCAGATGGAACCGACAGTATAAATTCAGCAAGAGAGGTGGGTCCCACAAAACAGCAACCTGATAGGTTTTTGGAGGGCTGAAGTTCTTGCCTTTATTTCAGTGACTCCTCAGTGGCAATTCTACATAACAGCACAATGGATGTGTATGTGATTGTTTATGTGTTCCATAGCAAGCTTCAGAGGGCAGGAGGTAGTGGCCGTGGAGGGAATGTCTGATGACAAAAGTGCCTTTGTGGCCAGGATGCCCCTTGAGGGATTTGTTCCAATCTCAAAAGGTGGCTTTGCTGCACTGATATGAATCAGATGCCTTTCAATTCCAGGGCATATGAGTGCTTGGCTGACACCTGCTTTTCTGGCAGGTTTCCCTGCTAGCTTTATAGCATGCGAAGAGTCATTCAAAACAATTTTTTAGGATGTCTCGGCCCATAAAGCCTTTCTTCAGCAGGAACGGCTGAAAAATTGTTTTCAAATTACCTGGCGTGCGCTTTCTAAATTGCATTACTCCCCACCCAGCACTCCCCAGCCTCCCTTGGGATGTCTAGGATTGATCAATTGCTCTGTGTATACAAAACCTTTTCAAGTTGGATGGCTGAGGTGGGGCAGCTCTCAGACCTCTGCTAATTGGGAATGTCTTAACAAGGAGAAGAGTAGATGGTGTTCAGAATGTAAAGTTAAAAGCCTGACAGCTGTATAAAAGACAAGGCTTATAATTTAACATGAAACTGCCTTTTCTTTCTCTCTCTCCTCACAACCCCCACTTTTTGTCTCTCTACGGGGAGATACAAGGAGGGGTGTGTTTTATACCCTCCTGCCAGCTTTTTTGAGGGGAAAAAAAAAGGAAATTGAATTGATCCAAGAAAGGCTGTTTTCTCTGCAAGGGGAATCCTTGCACCATCCCAGAGGACATGTGAATTGTAGCAAAAAGCCATTTGCTTTTACAGAAATATCTTTGAGCAGTATACACTTGAAATCCTAACTGAAAGAATGTGACCCCTAATGACTGCCCTATATATCAAAGTTTTTAATAGGAAAAGTTACCACCTTGTGGTGGTGGGAAGTGAAGAAGGTTTGGATTAAATGTACAGACAGTTTTAGTGATATTTTGATAATCAGGGTGAGGGAGGTGGCAGGCTAATTGAGCACATTGTACTTTGTTTTGGTTTTCACTCAGAAATGAGTGTTCGAGAGAACTCTTCTTATTCAGTAGGAGTACCTGCCTGAATGATTTGAGGTTGCACTCTGTCTTGATCTTGGCAGATGCTGCTGTAAATGTAAATCCTACCTAGTATATTGATGAACTTCACTACGGGTTGTATAAAACATCCAATCTTCCTGATAGATTTGGCTGGGAGTGATTCCTATCCTGCCTTCCACTCTAAAAGCCTGGGCTGTGGCAGTCAGCTCCCTCAAATCAGTGTTTGCCTCAGCAAATGTTCACATGCAGAAGTAATGTGTGTGTGTGTGTTTATACATATATGTGTTTATATGCGTCCCTGTGTCTCCAAAGGCTGAATTGCAATGTTGACCACTGTGAGAACAAGACGCTGAACTAGATGGCCCATTGGCTTGATCCAGCAGCTATTCTGATGTTCTCAATGTGATGAGATCTCCTGAGGTTCTTCAAAGAGGAAGGGAGGGGGGGAAACTTAGGAGAGCATAAATTTAGTTGAGACTTGACACTGTGGGAGGCTCTTTTCCTATGCTGTTTCCCCAGGGGAGCTATTTCTGTATTTCCCCCACCTGCTTCAAGCTTCCTATTGGTACTGCTGGAGAAGAAAATTCAAAGCCATTGGTATCACCATTACAAATACTAATAGTATTTACAGACTGTTGCTATTTACTGGCAAATTCAAGTTGTACAATTATAGTTTTTTCACATCAAACCTACTTCCCCAAAAGGTTAGATTTCGAGATAAGAAAAGTGGCTTTGAATTGCACTGGAAACAGCGGGGTAACATTTGCTTTGAGGTGATGCCATGTAACCTCCCTGCAAGCAAATATGAATGAATGCTCAGAACTGTATTTTGTATTATTCATTTAACAGAATTTATATCCAGCTTGATTGTAACAAAACCTTTAAATGATTTAAAGGAAATTGAAATTAGCAGTAAAAGCAAGTACCGTAGTGAAAACATTTAAAAGACTATTAAAATCAGCAGTGGAGGGACGCGGGTGGCGCTGTGGGTTAAACCACAAAGCCTAGGATTTGCCGATCAGAAGGTCGGCGGTTTGAATCCCTGCGACGGGGTGAGCTCCTGTTGCTCGGTACCTGCTCCTGCCAACCTAGCAGTTCGAAAGCACATCAAGTGCAAGTAAATAAATAGGTACCACTCCGGCGGGAAGGTAAACGGTGTTTCCATGTGCTGCTCTGGTTCGCCAGAAGCGGCTTAGTCATGTTGGCCACATGACCCGGAAGCTGTACGCCGGCTCCCTCGGCCAATAAAGCGAGATGAGCGCTGCAATCCCAGAATCGGCCACGACTGGACCTAATGGTCAGGGGTCCCTTTACCTTTACCTAAAATCAGCAGTAAACTAGATAGATGTAAGCATGTCAACATCTATGTGTCTGGCTAGACTTGTCTAAACAGTAATTTAAGCAGATGCCAAAAGGAATGTGGCAAAGAATGCCTCCCTTAGGCAGGGAGTTCCAAACTGTAGGCATTCCCACATTAAAATAGCTATGTCTTACAAAAAAGCAGAACAGGTAATTGTTTGGCACGTGTTGTAGTGCCAGACCTACAGATCAAAGTGGTTGAATGGGCACATATGGAGTAAGATAGAGTAAAGCCCAGGCTATTAAGGACTTCCTATGTCAATAGAATTTGGCCTGAAGTCAGCTGATCTTGCAAATCTATCAGGATGAGGGCTTACTAAATGGGTGGCTTGAAAGTGCCCTAAAAGTGAACTAAATTGTATTCCCGAGAGGAAAACTGTCTTTGCACATCCTGGGGTAATCTCTTAATTAAGTTTCCTTAATTGGGGCTGCTGGCAACATTGGAGGGGGTGAGGAAGAGATTATTTCAATTGAGAAAATGGAATTTAAGGGAAAGGTTAAATGTGCCTTTTCTCAATTCCATTTGCCACTCTCAGTTGTTTTAGTGAATTCAGGTGATCTAGTTGTGGTTCTTCTATGTTGTTTGGCCCCTTAATATGTGTACGCAGGTTTTAGAACAAAAGAACCTCCCTACACACTGCCCAAGCTCACTTCCCAGGAAGTTCACTAGGTGTCGTTAACACAGCAGTTTGACTTCACCCTTGGAGTCCCAGTCCATTGTCTCTTGAGACAGAAGAATGCCAGCAACAAATAGGTATTAGAAATGGTGTGTAAATATATCATGCTTGCACACTTTAATACATCTGCTGCAGAAAATACTAGCGTGTAAACTGCACCAATTGAAACTTTTTCTAGAGAGTTAGCTGAGACAGTATTTTTCAGGTCAAAACCAAACAAATACCTTAAGACTCTTTGTTGTAATTGGAACTTAATTGCACTGCCCTAATTGTAGATCTGGCCTGACCTGTGTCTCGGAGAGAAGTGCCAAAAGATCAAACAGAACAGTTCCTAAAGAAAATTGGTTGTTGGGGAAAGAAAACTCACAAGTAGATCAAGGGATGATTACCACATGATATAGTACCCCAATTAAACAACATTCTTACTGTGTAGCCTTGGGTGGAACTAAGCATTGAGAAGGTATGGTGTCTGAAGAGGTTGTAACATTCCCCTGCTGCTAACACTCTGTAAATGTGCTGCTGTTTTCCTCTTTAATGTGGTGATAAAATTGTTGGATTTAATTGCTATTGCCATGGGATCCCTTTTAGGGTTGAAGACTGGGGCGCAGATGCATATTAGATAAAAGAAACATAGGTTTGGGTTGTGTCTTAGGAACATGCCATATTTTTTCGTGTATAAGACTCCCCCATGTATAAGGCGACGCCTATTTTTTGGCACACAAAATTAAGAAATCAATATTTTAGGGTTGCCATGTCTCCAGAAGTGAAAATCTGGACGATGGGTGGCAGCGAAGGAAAATTGTTGAGCAAACAACCACTAAGCTGTTGAGCTTTTTTTTGGCTGAGCAGGCAAACCCAACCATTACGTAAAGCCTGTAATGGCTGGTGGAACTGGTTCTGGCAGCTTCTTCACTGCAGCTGTAGGAAAGTAAGTGCATTCACCATCCATGTATAAGACTACTCCCAATTTGTAACTTTTTTTTTAGCGAAAAACATCATCTTAGATATAGTACTAAGAATGTCCATTGGTCCATATATTACCTACAATGACTGGCAGCGACTCTTCAGGTTTGAGATGGGTGGAACTCTCAGTCCTATCTGCAGATATTGAACCTGGGACATTCTGCATGCAACTATGGAGTCTCCTGTGGGAACTGATATCAATATTAAGTCTCTGCTACGGGCTTCTTCTTTTCTGAGCAAATGCCATTCTTTGAATTATCTCCTTTTTTGGTGGGTTGGTACATTTATTTTCCCTACTATCCCATGCTGCTGATGTGTGTCTTTTCTGTGCTGCTGTAGCAGAATTTCATGGATTTAAAACTCATTTGACTGTGCTGACAGTTCTGAGTCTCCCCCCACCCTTTTCATTTTGCTACTTGCCTAGAGGCCATTGACTCTGTGCTGTATAATTAAAAACACTGTGTCTGAAGAGTTGTAGCAATGGAACTGCATGCCCAAGAGTTGCATGTCCACTGGAAAGAACTACTGTGATTTTATAAGGGGAATAGTGCCTGTTCTCCCCCTTCCCCTCCCCCCAGTTATAAGACAAAGGAATTCTGCTCCCTTGCAGGATGGAATACCTACTCTGCAGCACTCTTTGACACGTCATTTCAGTACCTGTCAAATAACACCGGTATTAGTAAACTTTTAAGCACAGAAGAAAAGCTTGATGGATCAAACCAAAGGCTCATCTAGTCCACCATCTCCTTCTGACAGTGGCCAACCAGACACCCCAATGGGAAATCCAGCAGCTGGACGTCAGCACTCTGCCTACTTGTGATTCCCATCAAGTAGCATTCATAGGTAAAGGTAAAGGTACCCCTGACCATTAGGTCCAGTCGCAGACGACTCTGGGGTTGCACGCTAATCTCACTCTGTAGGCCGAGGGAGCTGGCGTTTGTCCGCAGACAGCTTCCAGATCATGTGGCCAGCATGACTAAGCCACTTCTGGCAAAACCAGAGCAGCACACGGAAATGCTGTTTAGCTTCCCGTCGGAGCGGTACCTATTTATCTACTTGCACTCTGACGTGCTTTCGAACTGCTAGGTGGGCAGGAGCAGGGACTGAACAATGGGAGATCACCCCGTCACAGGGATTTGAACTGCCGGCCTCCTTATCGGCAAGCCCTAGGCTCTGTGGTTTACATTCAGAGGTAGAACATAGTAATTGCAGCTAGTAGCCATTGATAGCTTTATCCAATGTGAATTTGTCTAATCCTCTTTGAAAGCCATCCAAGTTGGTGGCCATCGTTGCTATTTGTAGAAGTGAATTCCATAGCTTCGCATTTAAGTGCTTTCTTTTTGTCTGCCCTGAATCTTCCAGCGTTCAGCTTCACTGGATTTCCACTAGTTCTAGTGTAAGGTTACAAGGCGTCCCCGTTTCCCGGGGACAGTCCCCAGATTTACAAATCAGTCCCCATACAAAATCCATTGAGGTTGAAAAGTGTCCCTGGATTCATTGAAAAAAAATCTGGTAACCTTATTTATGAGAGAGGGAGAAAATCTTTTATCTACACCATGCCTATTTCCCCCCGCGGCTCCACTTTTCATACACCTCTGTCATTAAAAGCCCAGGCTAGGTGGGTAACCATGCTTAAAAGCAACTTACAAAAATAACCCTCAAAACATATTGAAAATAATAATAATCTGCAGGTGCAAAAAACCTTTGTGTATCCCCATCAGTTAAATGTGTTTCCAAATTGAAATGCCTTGCATTGTTCATGCAGTGTGCCCTAGTGATGGCTTTGTCATAATAAGAAGTTAGTACTTCTTATGTACAAACTGCTTTCTAGTATGTCTCAGTGTCATTCTCATTTGGTGAGCACAGTTGTTATTTTTTAGAGGAGCGAGCAGCGAGTGGCATGCCCAAAGCCACACAGTGACTTCATGGCTGAGTAGAAACTCAGGCCCTCACATTCTAGTTTCAGTACGTCAGGGCGGGAAACCTCAGACCCAGGGTCTGAATATAACTCTCCAGGCTTCTGTTAGATCCTTGGGATTCTCTCTAGGCTACACTCACCCCAGGCTACACCCCTCACCACCCCTGATTCATTGTTTATCGAGTGTTTCTGGATGAAGGCATTGGTATGTGTATGTAGAAACTTCTGACTTCCATGTAGATAAAATGTAGGCTATTCTATCCCATCACACCTGTTCCACTGCCCCAGTTTTATCAATGGCCTTGCCCACCACTTTCATGCCCTCCCATTCTCCTGCAATATCTATCTTTTGGGCTGCACTAGTTTTCCGGGTCTTAACATGAGTCACTTTCTAGAGTTGCCAATCTGTCATTTGATTCATTGGTCCATTATTTTGATCTTACCAAAGCTTATCATTTGAAGCAGAGTTGCATGATAGACCTTTAGTTTCATGCAAGCATAACAGTAAATAAAATCTGATCTACAGTGGCATTTTTGGGAGGATGGAGAATTCTTGGTTGTGTTTTTAAGTGTAAAGCTTGTTCATAAGAAGATAAGCCTATGGAAATAGTTGCCATGGTTAGAGGGACAGAAGGGCAAATTCACTCTACTCAGCTCCCAGTTTTGCTCTGCCACTTTTGAAATTTCTTAATGGTCACACACCTCCAATTTTTTCCTTCCACAGCCCCATTGCAGAATTCCCCCAACCAAAAAGAAGAAAAGAGAAAAGTTAGGTTTCCTACCTTAACAACAAGGAAGTATTCCAGCCTTCAGTGGCATTAGCTGGTTTGGTGCTGTATTCATCTCTCATGAACTCCTTAACTGTTAGCAATATTCTGTCATTGGAACATTCTCTTTTTGTTTGTCCTCATCCTTCTTTTAGACTATAGCTTAAATTGCCATTGATCCTTTTGAGTTCAAAAGTAGTTACGTCTGAAAGTAAGCAGGCTTGGTCATCTGCTGAACTGCAATACAGGTTGACTTCTGTTAGAACATGTTTTCTACCTGTGATGGATAGGCAGAGCCAGTATGGTTAGAGTGCTGGCCTAGCACCTGGGTTCAAATCCCTACTCAGCCATGAAGCTCACTGGGTTTTGTTCACTCTCAGCCTAATCTGCCTCACAGGGTTGCCTTGAGGATAAAACGGGGCAAAGTATGTATACCACCTTGAGCTTGAAGGAAAGTTTGGATATAAATATAATAAATGAATTCCAAAAGTATGAAGTCTGCAACAGGTCCCTATAGAAGTTTTCAAGTAAATGGGTGTCTCCTCCCTGCCAGTCACTCTACCTTGTTACAAATCTGTTATTTGATGCTAAATCTTAGGTGACTCAGTTGATCTTTTATACCCCTCTCTACCAATTCCTGTAAAATGTGATGCCGTGTAACCTCAGAAGCTTCCATGCTGTACTGAAAGAACTTTGACTATTCTATTAAAGAATGATTCCTAAAAAAGGGCTACTACAAGTGGTGTTTGTGAGGGTGTGTGTGTGAATATGTGTATGAGTGACCAGGGGCGTAAGAAGGGAAGGGATTCTTCTAGATGCAAGACAGTGTTGTTGTATGAACTGAGCCTAGGGAAGCTTCTTTATTTAACACATTTATATACAGTCATATCTTGGGTTAAAGTAGCTTCGGGTTGAGCGTTTTCGGGTTGTGCTCTGCGGTGACCCAGAAGTAACGGAACATGTTACTTTTGGGTTTCGTCACTCGCGCATGCGCAGATGCTCAAAATGACGTCACACGGATGCACAGACGCGGCGAATTGTGACCTGCACACATGCAGACGCGGGTTGCGTTCGCTTCAGGATGAGAACTGGTCTCCAGAATGGATCCCATTTGCGTCCAAAGGTACCATTGTACAGTGGTAAATTGGTTTTCGAGCGTCTCGGAAGCCAACCGTTTGGGTTTTCAAACGCCGAAAACCCAGAAGTAAATGCTTCTGTTTTCGAACAGGCCTCGGAAGTTGAACGGCTTCCGCTGCGTGTACATGTTAATTTTTTCCATTTTCTGCAGACCACCCTTTGCACCTTGGTTTTCAAATGTTTCAGAAGTTGAACGGTCTTCTGGAACGGATTACATTTGAAAACCGAGGTACCACTGTACTTTTGCCTTTTATCAATGATTTCAAGGTAGCCTGCAACTTTTTTAAAAAAATATTGACAGGCAATATAATTCACTGAGCACCTTAACTGTTGAGCTGCACACGTGCTCTTTCATCCTTCTCTACTTTCACACAGCTGAATACTGCTGTTGTATTTTGCCAGGACAAGATATCCTTGCAACGGTTATAATGGGGCTCCATGTTGGACAGATTAGTAGTGTGTGTTCTCTCTCCCCACCCCTGGCCCTCCATCAGTACAAAATGCTTGCATTTCTTAAAAGGTGTGTGTGTGTGTGTGTTGTGTGTGTGTGACTTTTCTCATTGTGATCTTTGCCAGGGGATTGGCAGCCTCTCTAATTAGGCAAATGCAAGGTAACCTTAGCAACTCCTTGCAGGCGACAAGGACTCATCTCCTGCTGCCCTTGCAGGCAGCGCGTTGAGCATGAAGTGGCCTTACTTGGGAGTGCTGGCAGAGATTCTGCTGCTGCTTGCTCCAAGGGCTTCTCTCCCTGTCGCAGGACTAATACAGTCTGTGGCAACTCCTTGCTTGAATATGAGAGCCTTCAGTTTACAATATAGGGTTGCTTACTCTGTGCTCACTTCTCCCCCCCCCCACCAGCCTTCCAAGTTCTAGATTGACAGCAGTGAAGAAGCATTTCAAGACTCTAGGAGATGCGTGGAAATGAGGATGTGTAGGAGGAAAAGTAGCATTGTAGCTAACCCTGTATTCCAAGAAGGTGCTTATTTTTGGCTTAAAAGTTCACAGCAAGTACTTTTTATAATGATTCAGCTCCTCTGATTGTATTCATGCTGGGTTCAGCAAAACACTCTGGGTGGCTACAGCTAAGAAATCATTCTCTCAGCTTAACCCCTTTCATATGAGAAAATTGGTTAAAATACAGTAGATGAGAATGTAGTTCTACTTCCCTCCCTGCCCCCCCAACCCCAGGATGGTATGGTAAAACAAATAATAATTTATCATTTCTATAGCACTTTCATTTTAGAACTGTAGAAAATAGCTCATAAAATTAAGAGAGAAAGCCTTCTCCCCAAAATGAGAACATTTGCTTTATTTGAGAATCAATATCCTGCCAGGCTAATACATTTGCATTACTCAAGGAGGCTTACAACAATTAAACATTAAATTATAACAATCTCAAAAGCCTTTGTCAGGGCGTATTGGCATGAAGCAGACTGCCAAACCCCACCGTATAAACCCTGGTCATTATGAAGATACTGATAATCCTAACAGAATCAGCCCTAACAAGTTGTGATCCAGCAGCAGCAAGCAATCTGTGTGGAAACCCCAACCACTGTTTTTTAAGAGTCTTCTGTTCTCTGCCAAGTGATCTGAAAGGTTCCCAGTGCTTTCATCCCACACAAGAAAATAACTAAGTGCTGGAGGAAATGAGGAAGAATAGTGTCTATTCTATGGGGTGCATTGGCTTAAACTTATCTCATGAACATATAGCAGCTGGGGACTTGTTTTCCTAACACAATCCATGAAAGAACAGAGCAGGCATGGGGTACCTGTAGTCCCCCGGACACCTAGTCTACCATTCCCTTCATCCCTCAACATGGGCTGTGTTGACTGGGAGTGATGTGCGTTGTAGTCCAACAATGCCAGGAGGGGCACAGGTTCCTGATGATCAACCATAAGGGTTTCAGATGTCATAGAACGTCCTGTTCTGTGGGATGCTGCTCCTAGCTATTGCTGGTGTTGCCCTTAGTAGAGGCCAATGTTTGCACAGTTTAAACTTTTTAAGTCAGCCATAACTACTCCAGCCTCACCACTGCATGCACACAGAAAGGGGCCAGTCCTTAAGCACACACTCCATAAAGTGCTGATCTCAGCGCAGCATATACACATATCAGGGCCTAACTATTCTCCCATGGGCATGGCTAGATGTGTCACTCATAACACTAAGCTCTAGCTATCTAGCGTGTTGCTTAAAGGTGCATTTTACAATCTACAGTACTTTTCCAGTCCAGACTCATAATAAACACAAAGGGTTTTCTTGAAAGGCTAACAAGAGTGCAGGTAGGCAAGAAGTTACAGCACATCTTTTTAACTGACTTGATAAGATGCTGCAAAAGAGAAGAAGCTATACATTCAAGAGAGGTTTGTTAAATTGTGTGGAGGAGTAACCCATTCTGCCCTGAGAATAAGAGGGTGCTGTTTTTTTTATCACTCCTCAATCTCTACAACTGGAAATAAACTGAGTTGTTATGAAGGCTCTGTATGTCTCCAGCACACTCTCCTCCTAAGCCAAAAAACTGACCTGTCGTTCCTTAAATTCAAGAAAGCAACAGCTTAACTGCTAAGCAAGACACTCATCTGAACTTGATATACTACAGATTGAGGGATCTAAAGAGTTAGATACAGGGTCATGCAGTTGTATTAAGCTAGATTCTGCCTGCACATATGGCACAGTAATTCTTAAATGGACAGAACACTCACATTGCATCATCATCATCATCATCATCATGATATGTAAGCTTGGCGTGCTATGTAGTGGTTGGATTAGGACAAAGGTGGGGAACCTATGGTCCTCCAGATGTGGTTAGAATCCAAAGACCATCCACCCCAGCCAGCATGGCCAGTGGTCAGGGATGATTGCTCTCCATTTCTACTTTAGAAAAGGCATTGTGGAACATATATGTATAAAGGTGGTCACTGGCTCTGTTCTTCTCTGCTTGTGTTTCTTCTGATTGCTGTGCTAGGACAGAATGCTACCTGCATGGACACAGGTAGCATTCTGTTTAGTATGGTGTTGTAGCTTTATCACACACCCCTGCCTGGCCTTGTTAGTTCCTGACCACTGTGGGGCTCTGTCACTCCGTAGACAGCCTTCCCAGTTTCTCTCCATTTTTAATAGCAACTGAGAGTGAGCCAGGGTGAAAATGAGTTGAGGCCGCTTGAAGGGAGATAAGCTTAGGCATAAACTGTGATTTTCTGCCCTGTGAGCCCTATGCGTGGATTTCATCTTTTAATGGAAGTGCAGTAAATAAAAGCCATTTTCACAATAAGCCGAGCAACAGGTCATAAGCGCCTGAGCCACCAAAATTGATAGAAGTGAGCTAAGCGTAACAAATCTTCCAAAATTGCACCAGGCTCTGTGTATCCGGCTCCCTTCCTACATCTCACCAATTACAGCCAGCGACAATTATTTCTGAGCTACAACACTCTCCAGTTTAAAACCATGCATAGCTGGGAAATGCTTTATCTTTTACTGTTCTCTCCCTCTCTCTAAATAGATTTGTATTGTAGCAAGAGGAGTGGGGGGGGGGGGAGGAAATTACATTTAAAGGGGCTTCCCTGCTTTAAGATAAAGGAGAAGCTGCAAGTTACAGTGAAGAAGCATGAATACTCATGCAGCGGGAGCAGCCTTACTCAGCTGCATATTGGGTACATTCCTTCCACTAACACATATTGGTGAGACAGCATACTGCAACAGCCAGGAGTCAATGTTCAGCCACTGTGAGCAGTCATGACATATGAGTGGCCTCGTCTGTGCAGTAGCGGAGCAAGCCAATCGGGAGCCTGGGGTGGTGCGCATGCCCTGCGCCCAGGGGCGGGGCCAGCTGCCCACAGGGCAGGGCGAGCTGGGGCAGGATGCTCCGTGGGGCCTCCAAGGAGTCTGCCTGCCTCCTCCCACTCAGCCGCCCTACAGCTGAGGGGGAGGCGGCAGGCGGACCCTTTGGGGCAGCGCGGAGCCTGCAGACGGCCAAGCCGCCATGTCACTCCCAGGAGAGATGCATGGCTCGGGCACACTGCAGGCCCCACTGTGAGTGCTACCCAGCACTTTGTCACCCCCCCCCCCAGTGGTGACACCCAGGGTGGACCGCTCCCACTGCATCCCCTTTCCACTGCGTCTGCGTCTGTGTCTGAAACCACAAAGAGTCATCACTCTCCATTATTCTGGTTCCTGTGTGTATCTTGTGGTTCCCTGTCCCCATCCAGCTGTGCTGATAAAAAGGTCCACTCGTCCCTAGCTCCCTAACAAACAGCAACAGTTGGAAGTACTGAGGCAGATGGGCCAAGGAGCTGACAGAATGTTCCTAATTTAGCCCTTGCTTCCTGTGCTTCAGTAGGAGGGAAATCGTTCTTCTTGAAACTAAATTGAACTTCTGAGTCTCCTTCAGCTTGAGTCTCAGGACATATGTATTTTGAAGCTAAAATGCCTTCATATGTTTTCATGAAGGGCTGCAGCTTATTGGCAGGGCAGCTGCTTTGCATGTAGAAGGCTGCACATTCAATCCCTGATGCCAGTCAGTGTAAACAATGCTTAGCTAGATGGACCCAAGTTCTGGCTTGGTGTAAGACAGCTTCCTATGTTCCTGTGGATACCTGTTGTACTATTTTCTGTGCATGTGCAAAGAAAGAGGAAGTTGCTCCTGTATAGAAGAATGCTCTTCCTTCTGCCATCAGTTGCTTCAGATGTCTTTTAAAGACATCTTGTCGGGTATTAAGGTGGAGAAGAAGGTGAAATATTTAGGTGTTTGGATAACAAATAACAGTGCTAATCTGTTCCAGAACAATTATCTGCTTAAGTGGAGCAAGATTAAACAAAATATGGAGAGATGGAGTAGGATGAAACTTTCCTGCTGTACCTCCCCACAGCAGCAGAGGGATTTTCTGTGCCCCCAGAGGTTCCTGCTGTACCTCCCTGTAGTGGCAGAGGGTATGCCATGCTTCCGCAAAGCAGCAGAGGGCCTTGCCGGTGGTTGTTGTTGTTTAGTCATGTCCGACTCTTCGTGACCCCATGAACCAGAGCACGCCAGGCACTTCTGTCTTCCACTTCCTCCCACAGTTTAGTCAAATTCATGCTGGTAGCTTCGAGAACACTATCCAACCATCTCGTCCTCTGTCGTCCCCTTCTCCTTGTGCCCTCCATCTTTCCCAACATCAGGGTCTTTTCCAGGGAGTCTTTTCTTCTCATGAGGTGAGTACTCATGAGTACTGGAGCCTCAGCTTCAGGATCTGTCCTTCCAGTGAGGACTCAGGGCTGATTTCTTTAAGAATGGATAGATTTGATCTTCTTGCAGTCCGTGGGACTCTCAAGAGTCTCCTCCAGCACCATAATTCAAAAGCATCTATTCTTCGGCAATCAGCCTTCTTTATGGTCCAGCTCTCACTTCCATACATCACTACTGGCCCTGCAGTGGTAGAGGGCCTTAAAACATATGGAAGTAGTAGATTTAATAAAATATTTAATAAACTTCCATATAGTATATTTAATATATTTCTAACTAATTTAAGAGTATTTTAAGTGATTTACTACTCAAGTTGCATCTGCTTCCCCACTCAGCAGTCTAAGTGGAATCTGTGTGTGGATAAGCCCCACTGAGTTAAACTAAACTTATACTTTTCTGGGAGTCAGCCGCATTGAATTCAGTAGGGCTTGCTTGTGAGTAGACACACATTTGCTTGCACTCCTTACCGAAAAACATCCTCCCCATCATTCTCACATACTACCCAAGCTTCCATTGCAGCATAAGGCAACCAGCTAAATCCTCTTCTCTCCATCCATCCCCCCCAGAAGGCCCCCCCCAGCCCTCATTTTACCATCCTCTCCCTTTTTATCAAAGGAAGGGAGGGCAAGCAAGCAAGCAAAAAGATAGTCTCCTTTAAATAAAAAGACCTTTTTGATACGCAGGAAAGCTATTTAGGGGGAACCAACAACATAAACACCACCAGAAAATAAAAATAAGTACTGTTCCCCCTCTTTTTTCCACTCTTGGGGGTGATTGTGAGGGAAGAAAGAAGTGCTTTCCAGTTCTTTGTTTACATTCTTTGTTTACTTTGCCACTGGATCTTTGGTTGTCTAGCTGTGGGAGGTTCCTCCTGGATTGTTAGCAGGCCCTGCATAATTAGCTGAGCTCTAAGTGGAAAGATAATGGTGGTGCTGTGGTGTAAACCATTGAGCCTTGGGCTTGCCTATCCGAAGGTCGGCAGTTTGAATCCCTGAGACAGGGTGAGCTCCCGTTGTTCAGTCCCTGCTCCTGCTAACCTAGCTGTTTGAAAGCATGTCAAAGTGCAAGTAGATAAATAGGTACCGCTCCAGCGGGAAGGTAAACGGCGTTTCCGTGCACTGCTCTGGTTCGCCAGAAGCGGCTTAGTCATGCTGGTCACATGACCCAGAAAAACTGTCTGTGGACAAACGTTGGCTCCCTCGGCCAGTAAAGTGAGATGAGCGCCGCAACCCCAGAGTCAGCCGCAACTGGACTTAACTGTCAGGGGTCCTTTACCTTTACCTTTTAAGTGGAAAGATACCAGTGAAGCTTAGAGAGTTTGCTGGTTTGGGTGAGGCCTTATCATCATTTCTTATAGGGAGGGAGGGGAGAGCAAAAGAAGTGGGAGACACCTTGCCTGCAAAGTATTTGCAAAGTATCCTTTCAGTTGAGCTACCCCCTGGGAAGCTATCAAGACTCCATCTTTTGTTCCCTGGTATATTGCCTTGTTGAAACACGATGTTATTTCAATACTGTATTCAATGATACAGTGATTTATCACACAGCCCTACCTATTTGTGGTATGATAAGGTAGAGGTACATAGATAATTTTTAAATCATTATATAAGAAGATGTCTATATTGTGTGTGAACCAGATATCAAGTTCAAGGAAAACACTGCTATGGTTATCCCCAATAGAAGCTAGTACTCAAAAGAAACTAAATATGACAGAGAATTGGGGTACCTATAGAGATACAGTGGTACCTCGGGTTAAGAACTTAATTCATTCTGAAGGTCCGTTCTTAAGCTGAAACTGTTCTTAACCTGAGGTACCACTTTAGCTAATGGGGCCTCCTGCCGCACGATTTCTGATCTCATCCTGAAGCAAAGTTCTTAACCTGAGGTACTATTTCTGGGTTAGCGGAGTCTGTAACCTGAAGCATCTGTAACCCGAGGTACCACTATATACTGCTCCCTGCCCCCGATATATGTATAAATTGAAAAAGTTTGAAGAAATCCAAGAATGGGTGTTGGACTGGTTTCAATATTATCAAATTAATGAGTATTTTAAAAAGGATTTATTAAAAGGTTTCATAGACCTTAGACCTGACTTTGAAAAGATTCTGCTTGAAGGAAGAGAAAAATTGATTTCAAAAATGTATAGTTATTAGAATGAATGAAAGAATTGGACGAAAGATGAAAAGGTTAAATCACTAATGATGCATTGGGCTAAAGATGTAGGATATAATATGGAAATGGGAAAAGTTATGGAAAACTAATATGACATTTACTGCTTGCTGTACCTTAAAAGAAAACTACATGAAAATTATGTATAGATGGTACTTAACAACTAACAAGTTGTCTAAAATGTATAAGAAGTTCCCAAATTGTTGGAAGTGTAAACAAGTACAGTAGATGGATCTTTTTTTCATATGTGGTAGACTTGTAAGAAAGTGAGGGTATTTTGGGAAATGATATATGATGAGGCAAAAAAGATGCTTAAAATGATAATACCAAAAAACCTGAAGCTTTTCTTCTAGGGAGAAGTTAAAAAAAAAGATGATTAGGCTCTTTATGTATGTAACAGGAGCAGCTAGGATTCTGTATGCAAAAACAAGAGAGAGATGGGAGGGAGGGAGGAAGAAGAAGTAGTTCCCACCAAAGAAGAATGGATAAGTAGAGTGATGGCTTATGTCTAACTGGCGAAGTTAACAGCTAAAACATGGGTAGGCAAACTAAGGCCCAGGGGCCAGATGTGGCCTAATCGCCTTCTAAACCCAGCCCGCGGACGGTCTGGGAATCAGCGTGTTTTTACATGAGTAGAATGTGTCCTTTTATTTAAAATGCATTTCTGGGTTATTTGTGGGGCATAGGAATTTGTTCATATTTTTTCCTTCAAAATAAAGTCTGGCCCCCCACAAGGTCTGAGGGACGGTGGACCCGCCCCCTGCTGAAAAAGTTTGCTGACCCCTGAAAATAAGAAAACCTAATGATAATTGTTGAGCAACAGAAGTAATTAGAGACTATTGTTTTGTTATTATTGTATAATAGAGAGTCAATAGGGTACAGCAAGGGAGACAGATAAAAAACACCATGGAAAACAGGGTGTGAAGTTGACCCCAAAAAATCTATTATGTATTGGAGTGTACATGTGGACTTTTTGAAAATTTAATAAAATATAGTTGGGGGGGGGGAGACCTCTCTTGGCTCTGGTTTTGCCTGATCCAGAAAAAGTATACCCAGCTCTTAATTTTTTTGATCTCCGTCTTATTTTGTTTTATGTGTGTTTGTGTTGCAATGGTTTTGGTTTTAGGTTGCATTTCTGTTTTAATGGGGCATATTTCATTTCTTTTTTTATAAAGCATGTTCTCCTTCAGGACACTCCAAAGTTGGGGGTGGGCTAATTGTTCGTTGGCCACTGATGCGATTGGGGCTTCCCTTGTTGTTGGGACGAAGTTAATGTTGCCATATGTTGATTGACAGCCAGAAATGCTAAAACTAGGGCTTCCTCTTTTCGACCGTGCATTGGATTGATCACAGTGAAGGGAGATTGTTGTATTTTTCTACTAATTACCTTGTGTCTTTGGCCTGCTTTAATTGCGTTAGCTTATATTTAATTGATATTTTAGTCCTATTAAATTTTCTTTTTCCTGTGTAATATTTTCTTTTACTTTTACTCTGCTTTCCCACCCCCCACCCCCTTTTTGGTCTTTAATTCCCCCCTACTCCCCCCTCCCCTCCTTTAGCTTACCTTAACATTGGGCCTTCTAATTTGGTGACAGGCCTCTCCAAGGCCGGTTTTCTTTAATTCATTGCCCTGGCTGCCCCTTTTCTGTCAGTCCCGGGAGAAGGGGGGCCTGGCTGAGGGCGCAGCGGCCTCAGCCTGCGCAGGGGCCCAGCAGCCTCGGCCTGGCCTTGGGCGGCCATTTTTAGGCCTTTTTCGGAGGCACCTGGTGCTGCGGCAAGGAGTACCTCTGGCTTTGCCAGGCCCGTGAGCTCCCCCCCCCCCCGCCCTATTCCTTAAAGGGCCGGTTTCGGCCTTGTTAGCCTGGCAGGGAAGCCTGGTGTCTGCCAGGGCTGCAGGGAGGCAGGCGCGGCCTAATTGGGGCCTGGGAGCAGGCCCCGTTGTGATCACCACCTTCCCTGCTTTTTGGCGGGAGCGCCATTTTTGAGGCCTAGTTTGCTCTCGTAGGCCCTCCAGTGGTACTGCGGCGCTTGTTTTTATTGCATTATTTTAGGCTGACATTGCAGCCTGGGTACTTTAATTGTAAAGAAAATATTTTAGAGGCGAGCTATTGTGGCTTAGTGGCTAGAGTGCAGGACTAGGTCCTGGGAGACAGGGTTCATATCCCTCACTTAGCCATTGTTATAACAAAACAAATCAAAATAAATTTGGGTTTCTTGAGGGGGTGCTTCCCTCTAAAAGGGCAAGCAGGGGTACCTGGACAGGCGGTGGGCTGCCTCAAGTCTGTTATCTCATTGGAAACATTTATGTCTGGCCTAGCAGGTGATCCTAGGGCTTTTCTCGAGAATTTGATGGCCTCTGGCAGCGATTCTGGCCTGAATAGCGTCCCCATGTGGTGCACGAAGGATTGGTTTCACTGGTTCCTCACATTGTTTAGTTTTTTGCAGACTATGGCAGGGCCTTTGCAGATGCCTCCAGAGCTTGTCTCTCCTGCAGAGGATGACTTGCTGATGCCCCAGGTGCCTTCTTCTGGAAGAAAGTGTCTTCAGAGGCGGCGATCCAGGAGGGGAGGGCAAAGAAGAGCAGAGATGATTCTTACACTTCCTCACAGGTACTTCATTCCTGGGCTCTGATGACAATTCAGGCGTCACCTTGGACCTCTATGGGGTCAGGGTGAGGCTTTCCCGGGTCTTTAAGGATCATCCTGGTTAGCTCAGCGGGTCAGCATGGGGTGCCAGTAATGCCTAGGCTGCAGGATTGGTCCCTGTATGGGACAGCTGCATGCTCCCCCATCGTTCTACCTGGACAGAAGCCTGGTTGCAGGGGACCGGGCAGAGGGCCTTCTCTGTGGTGGCACCTGTCCTGTGGAGAGCCCTCCCACCAGATGTCAACTACCAGACATTTAGAAGACATCGGAAGGCAGAAAGAAGGTTAGGAAGCAGCTTGCATTGGGACGTATGGTGGGACCCCTAAGAAAGCCCCATATAATTCCATCTGATCCTTATTTATCGCATCCCAAAGGCACTTCAGTGAATGACGCTATCCTTAAGGAATTGTTCCGCGAAGTTCACGTCTTTGGAGCAGGCAGTTGAGCTTACCACAAAATTGGAAGAGGTGCCTTGTTGGCAATAATGCTATATTGAATCAGCTGTTAGGCTGCTGCTGGTTCACCAGCGAGATTTTAAGTGGTTGGGCTTTAATGTGGATGGGGCTTCTTATATTGATAAGGCAATGCCGATGGGTTGCGCAATAGACTGTACAGCACTCCAGTCCTTTAGCGCCTTTCTGGATTGAACAGTGCGAGTCTATACTCATTTAACTGGGGGTACCATTTTTTGGATTATTTTACTGGCTGGTTCATGTGACACCAGCCTCTGTGTAGGCTTGCTAGACACCCTTTAGTCCTCTGAGGAGCTGGGTGTTTCATAGGCAGTAACGTATTTGGGGGTTAGCTGGATACCGTTGCTCGAACATCTGCTTGCCTGTGGTAAAGCTGTTTGCCTTCAAGGAAGTTATTCTTGTTATACTTCTTCTGAAGCAAACGTTGCTTTGTCAAATCCTATCATTTGCTAGGTCAGTTAAATTTTGCATGCGGGGTGGTTGCTCCAGGCTGCCCCTTCCGTTCCTGTTTGGCCAGGTTGTCTCATGGCCTGAGGCCCCATCGTTCTACCTGGACAGAAGCCTGGTTGCAGTGCCTGCCCCTCTAATGCTGCTGCTGCAAGGGATTCCGTTAAAGGAATTGGGGGCTAACTATTGCTTGTCCATTCTGTCAAGGGGGCTCGGGCCATAGCAATGAGCTCCTGGTTGCATTTGGGCTGAGGGCAGGTTCCCTGCTCCGCGTAACCCCCAAGTGTATTCCCCTATTCTGACTTTCACATCATGCGGAATGTCAGTCTGTCCCCCATGGTGGGGGCAGATAGTCGCAACCAATGCCTAAGCAAATTTGTATTTCAATAAAGTTGTGGCCAAAATTATGCCAAAAATCTTAAACAAAAAATTCTGTGTGATGTGTGAGTTATTGGGGTGGCCCTGGGGACCTCGACACGCAACATACACTGCTTAGAGGATTTTTTTAAAAAAAACCAAACAGAAATATGGAGCAGTTTATAAATGCTTTCAAATAAAAGAAGTGAGTTAAGCCTGGGAGGCAGCCATCCCAGTAGTGCTTGGTTTCCTAGGTGATGGCAGGGACCAGTATGTGTATTGCCCTTCAGCTCAGCTCAGCCATACCAGGGCAACTTAGCTGGAGAGCAGAAGAACAGCTCAGGAGTAGCAATTCTATAGATGCATGAATAATTAGTCAGCTTTGGGCAAAAAAAAAAATAATGCTTAGAGAACTATGATTATGAAATGGAACATGAATTCAGGCTCCTTTTCTTAAATCATCCTGTTTCTCAGTGCTTTACATTTGTTAAAAGGTAAAGGGACCCCTGACCATTAGGTCCAGTCATGACCGACTCTGGGGTTGCAGTGCTCATCTCACTTTATTGGCCGAGGGATCCGGCGTACAGCTTCCGGGTCATGTGGCCAGCATGACTAAGCCGCTTCTGGTGAACCAGAGCAGCGCACGCCGGAGCAGTACCTATTTATCTACTTGCACTTTGACGTGCTTTCGAACTGCTAGGTTGGCAGGAGCAGGGACCGAGCAACGGGAGCTCACCCCGTCACGGGGATTTGAACCGCCGACCTTCTGATCGGCAAGTCCTAGGCTCTATGGTTTACACCACAGCGCCACCCTTTACTTTTGTTACCACATGTTAAATAAGAAATGAGCTCACGGGCTGTACCATGTGCAAATTATTCTTCTTCGGCGAATCAACGGTGTCTCCGAATAATTTTACACATCACTTGGGAAGACAGGCGAACTAATATCAGTGTACTGGCAGAAGCAAAGATCACCAGTGTTGAAGCAAGGATTCTTCAACATCGGCTTTGTTGGACTGGTCATGTTGTGCGGATGCCCGATAATCGTCTTCCAAAGCAACTACTCTACTCCAAACTTAACGATGGAAAGCGTAATGCTGGTGGTCAACAAAAGAGGTTTAAAGACTGTCTCAAGGCAAATCTAAAAACATGTAGTATAAACACAGACAACATGTGCAAATTATTCCTTAGCCCTCCCTGCCTCCACCCCACCCTGTAGCTAACTTTCCACACCAAATCTACTCAAGGATACATTGTTCCCTCTCCCTCCCCTACTTCATAAAGTTTTTTTTTAAAAAATATATTTTTATTAGAGATTTTCTTGGTCTACAAAAGTATGTGCAATGTCTCTTTTTTTCCAACTAACATTTTTTACAGATTAGTTTTGTTTGTTGAGACATTAGGAAGAAAAGGGGGAGAGAGGTGGAGGGGGGAGAGGTGAGTGGGGGTGGGGTCGGGTGGCGGAAGTTATAGGGTGTACAATACTTGTGGAATATTCCTGCAACAAGTAAAACCAGTTCAGAACTTAGTGCTAAAAACAAACCTATGTGAAGTCATCCGATCAGAAATGATGCAGATTAAATACATATGCATGAATTTTCCTAGTTTGCATAATGCATCAAATCTTGCTATAAAAGTGCATTTTTCCTTCCAGAATTTGCAATTTTATTTTTTTCTTTAGTTTCTTTAGTTTATGTAATCAAGTAAACTTCTATATGAAAGAATGCATTTGACCCAACTTTGTTTCACAGACATCTTTTTGTTAATAAAACTTTTGTTGTTTGATCAACTCCTGCCTGAGACTCTAAATCACTAAGTTTTCCCTCACACAAGACCCCCACAAGATAGCCTGTGGTAAATGGTAGACATTCATTTAATTGGCATATCCTGAGGTGGGTCCACTATATTTAATTGTGGGCAGTTAGCAAGGTGAATCCACTACATTATTAATTGGTGGTTAATGGTGGGATCTGCTACACTAGCCTTCCAAGAGGAATGCTAGAAATCATGAGGTGAGCTTTAAAGTATAGCACGTGACATGAGGAAAAGACTTTGGCAAGAGGTTAGGATACAAATCTTGACTTTTAAATACAAACATTTTAATTGCTTCAGATAACAATGCTTAGCAAGTGTTCCGAAGAGACTGAATTTAGTTTTTTGGTTTTTTAAAAAAAATGGGAAATGGAGCAAATGATTAAATACAGCAGGCTTCTGTAAGATAACCTGTCCCATATTTCAAGTGTTTCCAAACTAGTCCGCCCGCTTCATTTAGGTGGTCCATGGCAAATACAGTTTAAAATCTTACATCATGTAGTACAGTCCATTATAATCGCTACAATAGACAGAAAAATCATAAGGTGGTCCACCAAAACCCTCAACAATTCTCAAGTGATGGTGGTGGTGGGGAGTTGGGGACATAGAATAATGCTGTTTTGTGATGATGCTGGGGAACTGCTGATCTGAATTGTCTGCTTTCAGCATAACTGAGACCTGTGGGTATAGGGCGGTATACAAATTTATACAACAACAGCAGCAGTTGTATCTTCAACTGCCAGTGTGGTGTAGTGGTTAAGAGCGGTAGTCTCATAATCTGGGGAACCGGGTTCGCGTCTCCGCTTCTCCACATGCAGCTGCTGGGTGACCTTGGGCTAGTCACACTTCTCTGAAGTCTCTCAGCTCCACTCACCTCACAGAGTGTTTGTTGTGGGGGAGGAAGGGAAAGGAGAATGTTAGCCCCTTTGAGACTCCTTAAAAGGGAGTGAAAGGCGGGATATCAAATCCAAACTCTTCTTCTTCTTCTTCTTTATTGTGATCAATACAAGTCTCTTTTCTTCCTCAGTGATCAAGCCAGCGACCATATAGGTGACAGTGATGATGGCAGCTGTAGCACGCAGGCCTACACCATATATATGATACTCTGCATAAAAACACAATGTATTTCTAATGTGTTGTGCTCCGACGTTTTATTAGAAGTGGAAGGCACACTTGGTTTTTTCATTTTCACCAGCAGAGAAAATTTCAATTGATGGTATGGAAGCATCCTGCTTAGTTCTTTGCTTATCTTCAGCAAACCTTCTCTCATATTCTTGCTGCTTCTGCTTCTTGACTTGTTTGTTAAGCTCAGGCATATATAATATAACTGAAAGTATTTGGCAATCATATTTAATGATTTTATGCAATATTACACACATTTTTTCATAACTTTTAAATGAAACAAGTTTAAAATTATTGGAAATTTCACAGAAACGTAAAAAGTCAATATTTTTATGCAGTTATCTACCAAGCAAAACCAAATGTTAATTTAACCAGAATATCTTCTGAATTCCCAAGTCATATGACAGCTTCATAGCACCCCTCATTTTAGGAATGCGATAATTGAAAAATTCAACATGCCCTACATTTCCACTAATCATTTGCATTGATTAGCTGTGATAGCAGTCAGAGGTGGATATGCTAGTGGATAACAGTTGCTGGATGTGTGTGCATGCAAAGACTATGTGCCTCTTACTCATTAGACATTTACTTTATTTAATCTTTTAGACAGCACTTTATCATAAGCTCTCTGAAAATCTATTTGGGTTATAGCTGCTAGGTAGCCTTTCTGTGAAACTTTCATTTACTCTTTCTTTCAAATAACTAACAGGTTACTGGCCTGAATGAGTTTTGTTCCCCTTTATGGACTGCTATATCCACTTAACCTAATCAGGTTAGGGTTAATCGGATTGTATTTAATGAAATGAGTTGCTTTCTTGACCCTTTATTTAAGATTGCACCAGTTTCGCAGCAAAGAAACTTAGTTATATGCATTTTTATAAAAGAAATTGTTCTTGTTTTGGGCAAGTAGCTACTTTTAGTCTCTCTTGTCTTGTCCTTGATGGTCTATGTTATCAGAATGAGTGTATGTACTTTACTGTAAGAGCTACCAGCAAAGGATTTGTCTTTTCCAAAGAGTAGTTCTGATGTTTTCAAGCATCTTGTGGGAAGTACCATTAAAAGGAAGGAGCAGCTTCAGAGTGACACAATTCAAGTTGCTATTTGTCACACTGCAAGGGAATATGTATTTTATTTTAATTTGATTCTGCTTATGAGCCACTTCTCATAAATCTACCTCAAAGCAATTTTGCAATAAAAGCATCAACATAAAAACAATTAAAAATAACTTCACATGCAAAAACAATTTCAGATCCAATGGAGAAACAGACCAAGATTAAAAATTGCCACTTAAAGGTTTGTTGAAAAAAGAGGGTGTTCAATAAGCAATGAAAAGACAATAGAGACTGTGCCTGTCTGATATGTAATGGGAGGGAATTCCAAAGGAGTAAGGCATGCCATTTTCTAGTGTGAAGGAGGAAGAACAAATCTGATCGAAGTGGCAAATATTTGGCTGGGGGTGGTATTATTGAATTGAATTTTATTATTACGGTCACAGACCAGTTCCAGCTCACTTACAATATCAGGAAATACATCAGGAATACATTGGTGGTATTATCTATGCACTAATTATTAATTCAGAAGCAGCACAGACATTCATATGGACCCAAATACTAGTTGGGAGAAGACATATTTCATAAAATGAGACCCTGATTTTAACCACATTTTTATCAAAGGGTATGAGGACTTGTCTGCCGTGCAGCAGAATCAGGAACCTGGTTGTTGGGCTCTGGCTCCCCTCAGTTCCAGCCAACATTGCCCAGTGACCAGGGATGGTGGTGGGAATTGCACTACCACAACATATGGATGGCCAAAGGTTTCTTATCTGTGTCATTCAATGTTCAGCCAAATAATTTTTAAATTCTCATGTAGGCATGCAATGGTTTGATGTAGTCGCTGGAAACCAGTCTTTTAGCTTCCATTTTGCAGTGTGGCTTTTATTCAATGGTAGGCAGAAAGTAGGTCAAAGATTATTAGTAATTTAAGCTAGAATTTGTACTCTCAGTTTAAAATTCCAACAAAAAAATGACCCTCCCTTCCCACTTCTTCCCAAAAATTTATACTGCTGAAATGAGGGAAGGGAGAAGCTGAGGGGGTGTAACTGGCAGTAGGTTTCGCTCTCTGAAAATTCAGAGTATTTCAGTATGTCAGTGTTAACAGTATTAAGGAGGCTGGACCAATGGGCAGACTCTGTGTAAAACAACCTCTCATGTTCACTTGTAGATTTAGAAGTGAACTAGCAGAGAACTTACCTTGAAGAAAATATGTCAGAGAATGGTGTCAGGGATGCTGACAGGGCAGGAAAGGACAGGAAAATACAGGGCAGGAAAGGACCAAGAGCTGCCTGTTAAGACAGACATGTTCCTTAAATTTCCAGTTTTAGGAGACATTTGTCCAGAGGTTTATATGAGTATGCAGTGTTGGAAGAGCGAATTTCAGCAAGACTGCTGGGGACTGACTCTTCTGAAAATCGATTCATCAGCCAGCCTGTTCTTGGGGAACCTTAGTTACAAGTTTTAAATTTCTAAGTAGAATTGAGTTATCGCTGCATTCAAAAATGCAATTCCTGGATTTCAGAGAGTGAGTTAGCTGTAGTGTGGGGACACTTTGCTACATCAGATTTAGGCCAGGTGTATCCTCCAGATGCTGACGGATTACAGCCTTCATCATCCCCAATCATTGGTCATTTTAGCTTGGCCTGATGGGAGTTGGGGTACAACAAAATCAGTAGGGAACTGGGCTATTTGAAACCTTGTTGATTTTTGCAGGATTCTTTTAAGCGGAGTTTTCTTGGAGCAGGGACTGCACATTCTCTGACATCCCCCGTGTTTTTAATTGACTGCACTGATGCCAGCTGAAGATGGCAGATATGGCCAGCCACAAGCTCCTGCTGCTGCTCTCAGACAAAATCTGTTGCTATTGTTGTTGTGTTGCTGCTGCTACCCAGGACTATAAGCCATTTCAGCTGTTTATATCCTCAGGGAGATTCTGATGACTTTCTTTCTCTGTCCCCAAAGTGCAAAATTTCACATTGCTTTAAGCAATGAGCATTCTGCTAAGCCGAGAGCCGGTCCTGCTCAGACACAGATGGTGCTTTATGGGCTTGTGGATTTAAACTGAAAATGTGGCGTCTCTTCTCCGTCTGTCTTCTAAGTGAAGGAAACTAAAGCAAATTCACACTTCATTTTGGACCAGACTCTGTTAGTACTAAGAGGATGCAAACTTGAGAGTGAAATGGAGCTCTGTCGAACAGGAATGGTTTTACTAATTAAAAGAATCCGCAGTGCTGAGGCAACAACTCAAAAGATCTGGCATCAGTCCATCTCCTTGTGGTGGACTGTCCTTCCTTGGAGGATTTTTAAGCAGAGGTTGGACGGTCATATGTCATGTATGATCTAGTTGAAATTTCTGCATCACAGGGGATTGGACTAGATGACCCTCAGGGCCACTTCCAACTCTACAGGTCGGTGCTTCTATGATTCTTTGGCATCCTTTGCTGGAGAAGATATATTTTTGGGTCCACAGAAGACCTACTCCAAAAAAATTGTTGGAATATCTCTGAATTCACTGCACCATTGCAGCATTAGATCAAGAGACATTATTTTAGTAGGTAGCACGGTAGAGATCCTTGGCCATAACCTGCATATTGTGAAGCTTCTTTTGCAGAAAAAACTTGGAGAAAGGCTGTAGCTTAGTGGTAGAGCATCTGTTTTGCATGCAGAAGGTCACAGGTTCAATCTCCAATCTCTCTCTCTCTCTTGCCAAATCCTTTTTATCAATTTTCCAAATTTTAACAAATCAACCAGAAATTAAAATAAATGTAATACAATTTTTTCAAAAAGTGGCTTTCCGCATTCTATCCCATGAAGAGTGGCTACCGTAGTCACGAACAGGAACCAGAAGCCCAATCTCTGATATCGCCAGGTAGGAGCCTGGGAGATGCTCCCATCTGAAATCATAAAGAGCCGCTGCCATTCACTGTAGACGGTACATGGCTAGATTGATCCGATGGTCTGACTCTGTATAAGGCAGCTTCCTTTGGTCCTATGCTTTCAAAGAGTGCTTTGCCAGGCAGTACCTTAGTTCATATCCACAACTGGGATGGGGAAGGAAAATGCTGAAGTCTTAAGCATTTCTTGTGCCTCCTTCCAGTTAAAAAAATGTTTCCAGGATAATTTAAAGCATATCAATAAAACAGTAACAATCAAATTGACACTGAATCATGGTTAAAACATTATTATAAATAACCCCACAAAAATACGACTAATAATAGTATAAATACTAGGCTGCAAATTCTGTATTGGCCTGCTCAATCTCTCCTTTGCAAGTACAGTCCTTTGCATATACAGTCATACCTTGGGCTGAAGTAGCTTCCGGATGAATATTATCGGGTTGTACTCCACGGAACACAGAAGTAACGGAGTGCATTACTTCCAGGTTTCGCCACTCGTGCATACGCTCAAAATGACATCACTCGCATGCGCGGAAGCGGCAAAACATGACCCACGCACGCGCAGGCGCATCTTACATTCTATTCAGGATGCGAACGGGGCTCCGGAACGGATCTCATTCGTATCCAGAGGTACCACTGTATATAAAAGGCAGACCAGTGTTCACCACTGAGCTACTAACTCTTGATGCATACCATCATTTGCTTAGAAGCAATCTATGTCACTTATGGTCCACCAGGTAACTAACCAGTTAAATACAAGACAGAGTTAAAAGCGGAAACCCTAGCATTTCACTGGCATTAAAGGTGTGAGGGGAAAAAGAATGTATTAGCCTGGCACCTAGAGGGCACCAGTGCTGTGGGATGGGGAGGGGATTTCTCAAGAAGGGTACAATGTCAGATAAGGCTTTCTCACTGGTTGTCACCCATTTCACCTCAAATACAGGAGGTCCTCCAAAGAAAATATTGGTGTAAGAGCAGGCTGATGTGGGGAGGTGTTCTTTTAAATATAGGGGAATGGTGCAAACCCATCCCCTTCACCACAGAAATAGCCTTCAGTGTGAACTGAACCATCCTCATGTTTTTTATTTATTTGATTCAAATCCCACCTTTCCTCCAAGGAGCTCAAGGTGGCATAAATAGTTTTTTCCCATCCCCCCCCCCATGGTTTCCCTTCTTCTTTTATCCTGGCAACAAGGCTGTGCGGTTGGTTTGGCTAAGACTGCACTATGTTCACCCAATGAATAGGGATTTGAATCCAGGTCTCCCAGATCCTAGTCCAACACTCATAACCACTACATCACCACACTGTTTCGGTACCATCTTCAGCTTCTTGTATAGCAGGAGTGGGGAACCTTTTCAGACAGAGGGCTTTATTCCTCATTTGGAGGGGGGCACTGTTGCGCAAAGCCAGAGGCAAATACGCATGGAGTAACAAAGGTCAATTTTATCTTTTGTGCAGTAGGCTAGTTTCTGAACTCATTCACATACTCCTTTATTCTCCACAAGCAAGAGGCATTATCAGAGTTCAAGGACACATCTCAGCCTGGCAAGAAGACTCAAAGAGGGTGCAAAGCAAGGCCAGTGAGAGGCACAGGGAGAGTTCTGAGGACCAGATAGGGAGTGTTCAAGGGCCATACTCCCCATCCCTGGTGTGACGTATTGTGACATGGGCATCTGCTGTACCAGAGGTTCCCAAATTTATTTGACCTACCACCCCCTTTTCAGGAAAACAGTTATTCAGCCCACCCCCCAGAACTCTACCTTCTTTAAGTGAACAAACAGAAAAATGCAGTGACAAATTTGCTTTCTTTTAAGTATCTATATTTCTACAGGCATCCTACAATATGGTAAAAGATGTTGTAAATAAGAAACCTTGAAATTATGGTTGTTGTTTTTAAGAAAAATCAAACAGTAACATTCACATTACACACAGAAAAGTAAGATAACAAAGGGTAATATTAAAAAGAAAAATTACGGATAACATTAAAAATAATCCTTATCAGAAGAATGAATCTTGTGCCCTGCTATCAAATTTTATCAATTTTGTCAGCAGCATTCTTAAATCACCTTGATTAGCTATTTGCGGTCAGTTTTATTTTTTTTAGTTAACAGATTTGTGACCACACTGAACCCACAATAAGATGAAGGAATTGGCTAAATAGGCAAGCAAGCTGCGATCCACTTCCCAGGCCTGGGTGAAGCTAAAAAGGGTTCACCCAAGCCTGGGAAAATCCCTCACCTCCAACACAACCACTGGATCCATGGGAGAGGTTGTCACTGTCCCACATTGGCGCCTGACCTGGCGGTAAGCATCATTACACAACAAATGAAACCTGTACGAATGGTTTTTCAAAAAAATCTTCTCTTTCTTTATGCTTCCACCAGCCCCTTATTTGTATATTGTACCCAAGGCTATTACCCCATCCCTGGATGGTTCCAGTGCTTCCCAGGGGGCAATATCGACCGCTTTGGTAAATACTGTGCTAGACTATAGCCTGCTTCCTCAGATGAAGGGCATGGTGCCACTCTGTTGGTTCTTCTTTTGTACTGCATTTGCTGTGTCTTAAAACCCTCTTTCATCCCAATACAATCTTTGTCCACCCACTTCAAGGCACTACTGCACATCAGATCAATCAGTGCAATCTAATGTAGTTCCTGTGGAAGTTCCTTTACTTATTGATTAAATTTATACCCAACTCCTCCCTCCTGAAACATCCCAACTTGGCACCCAATGGGCAGTTTTAAGTACCAACTGAAGTTACACCATAGACTTAGGCTCGTGTATGCTGGTGATGGTCAAATCACACATTTCTTCTGTGTCTTTGTCTTGCCTCATAATGTGTGGCACAAACTAGGCCACTGTATTTTTATCTTTCCCCCATGACAACCCTGTGAGGTAGATTGGGCTGAAAGATAACGTGCACCAAGGTATCAGGAGTAAACCAGCAATAAATAACACAAAGTAAAGTTGAGTGTATTAGAAGAAACAGGAGTCCCAGGCCCTGTGATATTTTTTAAGAAAAACAGGTGCCAGAACTCACCATGAACACCTCCCTCGTTCTGTTAGAATGGCAGTGGTGCCTGTCTAAGAGGTGCTGGAACTAAATTTCTGCGAGTTCCTGCTAAAAAAAAATAGCCCTGACCAGTCCTAATGATCACAGCAGCTCATGGTTTCCCTCCCCATTTTATCCTTGCAACAAGGTTTTGCAGTTGGTTAGGCTAAGACTGCACTTCAACAAAGCTTCTTTCTGAATGGATGCCCAGTGCAAGGAGTATATCTGCATTAAGCCAATGGTCTGCTGACAACCAAAGAACGCTTGCTGAAGCTGACACACTGTTCTTGTCTATAATAATTTTTCTCCTGAGTTATCAATGCCCTCTAAATTACCTTGTTAAAACTGCTCTTTATCTTCCCACTCCAGAGAAGCTTTGCCATGGGAGAACTACCTTTGTCCTTACTGCTGCTGTCTCACTTGTCTGTATTTATACAGAGAATAAAAATACTTTATTGTTCATATGATGCGTGGTCATAGTAGAAGACTCTCCCATGGTCCTTTGCAAAAGATATAAAATGCAGCCACTTTGGAGGGCAGAAATTGATGGTGAGGGAGAAGCTAGCCAAATAATGCTTGCACATTATTCTGCAGAAAATGTCAGAGTATATTTTTCCAAATAATGGTGATTACCAGTAGTGCTAGTTTATAGTCTCATTTGGAGAAAACACACACTGATGTGGAAAGATGAATTTGCATGATACTTTGTTTTTGTACTAATGGGTTAGGCTGAGCTATGGAGTTGTCTTCTTCTTCGCCAAATCTTTATTAGGCATTACAAATATAGGCTATCATAAAACATCCATATATAAAATTATAAAATATATACAAATAAACAGTCATGGAGTTGTCACATTTATTTGAAAGAGGGAATTGGCATCAGTTGTGTTCAGAGTCTTCAGAATTCCACAGTGTACACAACTGCGCACAACATTTGCACTCAAACATACAAACAAGTATTCTATGCAGATGGCAACCAGTTCCAGGAGCTTTTATCTCTTTTGCAAATCCTTCTCCCCCCACTTTTCCATCAGCCAAATGGCTCAACTTCCTGCCAAGTTATTTTGTTTCATTCTTCTTTGTCACTGATGTCAAGCACTTGGATTTTCAACCTAGCCTACGCAGAAGTCCCAGGGACAGTTTAAGCTGTTTTTAAAGGCCATGGAATGGCTTCAGGGGGTTGCTTGATCCTCAAATATTTGCTTCCATATGCAACATGGTAGCCCCCATTACCAAAGAAAACCCAAAGGGGCTGCCTCTTAATCCCAATTTGTTCATTTGGATTGCCTCTGAGTACCAGTTGCTAGGACTTGCAGGAGGGCAGAGTGCTGTTCCACGTGTGTCCAGCTTGCAAGCTCCCCACAGGCATCTGATTGGCCACTGTGAGAACAGGATGTTCAGCGTTGGATTAAACCCATGGAGGCCTCTAAACACTGAACTAAGAAAGATTGGTTGTAATTTTCTTTCAAGGTCAAATCAATATTATTTTGATCTGTTGTGGGCCCCCGAAAAGGCACCCATAGGCTGGTGCCTACTCTGTCTGTTTGGTAATCCGGTACTGAGGGTGTTGGACTATTTTGCATGGGAAACTTTATTAGAAATGTGAGCACCCTACCTACAGTTGACAACAGCCCATCCCAGCACCTCATTCTGCTACATGTATAGCCCATGCCAAAACGTTCATTTGTGTGTTCATTGTTCTGTAAACAAGGTGAGAGTTAGGGTCCTCCTTGAAGAAAGCCGCAGGTTCTAAAGCCAGACTGCAGCTTCCCATCCTACTATGAGTTGCATAGGATGTGATATGCAGGAGTAAATGACTAAGGTTGGTGTAGCAGTGACCCGTTTGCCATAATGGACTAGTCTCCAGTCCAGCAGGGGAAGGCCTTGAGAGAAGTGAGGTTGAATGGGAAAAGTGCTCCTTTATGTCTTCCCCACTACTTACCCCCCTCCCCCACTAAATAAAAGCCTGAACAAGGCTCACATTGTAGGCTGTCTGAAACCCTGAGGAGGAACACTTGCCTTAGGAGGTGCAGATTGATTGATTGATTGATTGATTGCATTTATAAGCCCTACACAAGTGACCCATCTATAGGATTGTCACACAAATAAATGATAAGTATATGAGTGGCAATTGATTAAATCAGCCAAAATAAGCATATGACTGAAATAGTAATTTTTAAGAAGAAAAACGATGTTTTCCATTTTTTATGTGTGTGTTCTTCCCTTACTCCCTAAAGGGTGACCAAGACAGCTGATAGCAGTAAATCCAGTAAATACCACACACATGTATCCCAGCAGGCATCATCTCAGAAGACATGTTCCTTCTTGTGTAAGAGTGGAGAGGGAATGCTTCTTCTAAAACAGTGCTTGCCAACTGCACTTTTTATATAAGTACTTATACTAAAAACAGTTGTTGTTTTTTAAATGTTGCATTACTTGCTTTTTTAGTCCAACAGATTGATTAAAGTTTCCACAACCCCTGCAATATAATAATTGCCTGAAGTTAAACAATCTTTGTCAGGTGCCCCTGCCATCTCATCTCTTCCAACATAAAGGGAACTTGAAAACTCTGAACCCAAGAAGTCATACCAATCTTGCAGTCTTTCACCAACCAGGATGGGCAGGAATCAAGATGACATGTGGTCAGAAGTGAAGCCGCAAGTATCCTGTCCACATCATCAGGCTGCATAAATTGAAAATGACCCCACAAGGCAGAGGGGGATGGTGCACTGGGTACTTCAACCAAAATGCCATAGCTGTGGCATTCAAGTTGCTACAGAGTCAAGTTAGTTTATCCTCAAAGTTTTGGGCAGATCCCTCGTATTTGGATTGATAAGCCTCAGGACCACACAGAAAATCTCAACTGGGCAACATTGAGACAGCATAGAACCTCTTCTTAGCTGCCCTGGCTGTTATTTGATCAGTATGATTATGTGCCCTTGGAAGTTCTTCGTTGGCTTGAGGGCAAGTTTTATGCCATGCGTGCTCTAGTGCAGTGTAAATGTTTTTTTCTTCTTCTGTTGGGGAAAGGGGATGGAATAGCATATGGCAGAAGGCATTAGTTATGACAAATGATTGATAAAACCCTTCCAGGGTTTTTGACTGCTCAAAGGGAATGCTCAAAGAACCCAATTGATTTTTGGAATGAGGAGTAGGTTTGTTCATCTGCTTTTACCCTGTCCATCAGCCTGTCTGCCTAAAAGCAATGGAGTATGGCTACTGGAATACAAAGATGCAAAATTTTGTGAAGTGTGAGGAGGTGTGTGTGTGTGCGCGCGCGTATGCATGCTGCATAAAATTTAATACTTTGCTTGTAACTCCTATATTTGTTTGATTTGTTGGGATGCCCTTTTTAATTTAATTTTGTAATGCTTAGAATTAGTGGTGCAGTTTCACCCTTGATCCCTGCTTCTTCAGCTGCTGTCAGTTGAGATAGAGACTTATATGGTGGAGCCATTCCTATTTGGGCTTATCTATTACATTTGAGGAACTCTTAAGAACTGCAAGCCCATGGATAATGGAAGGGTTCCTGGACAAAAAAATGCTTCCCCAAGCAGTTTTAAATACTTAAGATAATCTCCCCACTGCCTGTGACCAAGTTAGTATGCTTGAACAGCCAAGCCAAACATCAACAGATAAATTAGCACAAGAAAAATATATAGAAATGAAATAATAAAACTTGCAGCCATTAAAAGCGAGATTTTGTGTGTGTGTGTGCGCGCGCGCATGCACAGGACCTGCTGAAGGGTCTGGGTGCAAGTCTGTATGATTTCACAAGGGACAACATTCTGTGTGAAAAGGTAGTGCTACTAATGTCTTTGCTGGAAATGTGCAGCCAGTGTGCTGTAGCTTCTCTTCTTGTTGGTGTGATCAATAATTGCTTAAAGAGCTCTTGTTCAGGGGACTCTATTGCTAGACAGCTCCAATCAGTGCCAGCATTTTGTAATGGAGATGTCTCTACTTCCTACTCTTTATATTACTGTCTCTCTTCAGCACCCTCAATATGATGCTTGCATTTCTTCTCCCATCTCCCCCCAGCCACACCTACATGTGCTTTTCCAGTATTTTTAGGCCCTATGCCACTGACTTCTGTCTTACTCTCACCAGGCAGTTCTGTTCCTTTGCTCATGGTGTCACTGGTATCTGCTTTGCTGCTCTTCAACTGCCTGATCTTATTAGCTTTTGAATAACCTGGAGTGCCACAGTGCAGAGGTAAAGATTGCTTAAGGCTTAGATGCATAATAGGAGAAGTGCAAAGTCAGGCCCTTTGCCAAAAGACTGCTGAAACTCAAGTTTGACTCATGACTGCTTGGATAGATGGCTGGCCTTTTTGAGATGCAAGTGATAGATGAGGGGATCCATACCTTGAACTTCTCAAGCACCTCACGTAGTTCCTGAGTACGGGGCAGTAATGGTCGACCTTCTCCCCACCTCAAAGCCTAGCCTGTAAACAAATGGCCCTCGCTCTAGCTTAAAATTTGTGTCCGCACGTCTGCTTGGGTAGAAAAGCTAATCTATTCTTGTTTCCCTAAATGAAGGATGCACTCAAGCAATTGAAAACAACTTCTAGAACAATCTCGTTCCATTATGTCTAATGGAATTGAGTCTGTGTGGTGTGTAGTGTGTGCTGATATCTTGGAGAAACAAAGAGGGATTTCTCCATTATTCAGAGAATGGATGAGACGTGAAATGAACTCCTCAGAGGCATTTTCAGTTTGTCACAGGAGAGCAAAGTGAACCACATTCAAGGGGCTAGGGATAAAATGCATTCTTCTACCCACCCACATGTGTGTTTTCCTTCGTTTTTGGTTGCTAATCAATCTGGCAGCAGAAGCCAAAACCGAAAGGCTCGTTCACTCAGTGTCTTAAAGAGTTGTCACTACTGTTTGGAATACAAAAAGCCTCATTTGAGGGTAGCATTGTCTTTCTCCTGATTGTAAGGGATTGTTCAGAGAAGCTGAATTCTGTTGGTAAATGGAATGAAAAGTTGCTGTCTTGAGTCTTTGCGCTTTCTCACACAAGTGTTTTGGCAGCTGCTTCATTTGGCTGTGAATAAAATCCCATCCCATTATGTCAGGCTGTGTTGCTCTGCAGGGGAGAAAATCCATAGGTTGGGCTTTGCATATCCCTCCTGACTGGTATGTTTGAGGATGGTGGCACAAGTGCCCTTGGCTGGATGGGTTTTCTACCTCAAGGATGAAATAAGTCCAGAGCTGTGCAGAAAATTAGGCAAATTTCCTCTTTGCTGATCTAAGGTGTGTTTTGCATAGGTCTAGGGAAGATCTCTGCTCTTCCTTGTCTTTTAAACATTGCATGTTTTTGCAGGGGCAATAGTTGCAGGAACCTAAATATTATTACACTACAGAATGTAGGAAACTGCCTTATACTCAGACACATTGTTTCACCTAGGTTAGTATGGTCTACACTGGCAGTGGCTGTGTGGGGTTTCAAGCAAGGGGCATACCCGGAGGTGCTAGAGCTTGAACCTGGGGCCTTCTGCATGCAAGGCAGATGCTCTACCACTAGGCTACATGAAGAGTAAAGATGATTAAAGACAGGATTCTGCATTGCATAGGGTTGCCATACATCCTCTTTTTTCCAGATAGGTCCTCTTTCTTGGGGGTAAAATTTCAGCCCGGGCAGATTTTTTGAATTTGCCAAAATGTCTGGGTTTTTGCAAACAGAACTAAGAAGTTTGCATGTGAATATCTCCATGGACACACCTTTTCTCTGTGCAAACATTTGCTTTACAAGCAGAGCCAGGAAGTGTGCATGCAAGGATCACTCTTAACCTTTTCCTATCTCTATAGTGCACCCGCATGGTGGGTGTTGGGATTGGGCAGATTGACCAGCTGCTGCCTAGACCTTTCCAAGCTGTTGGCCATGCCCAGTAAGCTTCCCAATGAGTAGGTGGGAAAGATTCCCTGAGGGGGTCTCTGCTGACACCTCCCTTAGTGGGTCTCTGTCTGTCTGTCTCCCCCTTTCCCCTCCCCCTCCCCCTTCCCTTTTCCCTTCCCCGGTTTGGGGCCTCCCATGTATTCTGTGTGCCTCAATGCCAAGAACCCCACCCCACCCTAATGCATTATCCATTGATTGCAATTAAGCTGACTCTATTTTACAAAACAGTATTAGAAAGATCTAAGAAAAGGAAGAGAGAGCTTGCTAGTAAAGAGGATCCTCCCAAGCTCTCTCAGTTCTAATTAAAAGTTATTCACCTAAGGCCAATGGACATTTGGATTGCTATTTGTGTGTGGGAGGGTGTCCCGAAATCTTAGCAGACTGAAGAACCTAGCAAAGAAAGTGCTGGGGGGAAAGAGTGGAGGAAATGGCTGAAGTACTAGGCACCCCATTTCCCCCCTAAAAGCTTTGCTCATTTCCTTTGATCACCATACTGCTTGGATCTTCATATTGTATTTCTTATTGCCATTATGCCTTTAGAAGACATCTTTTGAAGGCAGCCCTGTATAGGGAAGTTTTAAAATGTTTAATGTTTTATTATGTTTTTATATATGTTGGAAGCTGCCCAGAGTGACGGGGGCAACCTAGTCAGATGGGATGGGTACAATTGTTGTTGTTGCTGTTGATGTCCCTATTTTCATTGGTGAAATGTTGGAGGGTATGATGTGCACGTCCCTAGTGCCCACGAGCCATGGAAGGTGAGGGGGCCCTTTTTTTGCTCTTCAAAGTATGGCAACCCTAGCATTGCAGAAGATGGTCAAACAAGGTATCTTCTAAAGTTGGATCCCATCAAAGTTACATTCTGCTTTGCCCTTGTAGTTCATGCTTGTGTAACTTGCTTGAGTTATCTGGAATGAAATGATCCGGGGAAATGTTCTTTGTTTCTGCTCTCTGCTTGTGGTACACTCTGCACAAACCTTTATGACAGTGAGATAGAGTCGCTTCCTTCTAGCTCAGTGAGTCAGTGAAAAGACTGATGTGACAAGCAACACCCTTGAAGAGCGGAAAAGAAATTTGCCTTATATGGAATCAGACCATTGGTTCTGTCAATCCCCTGATGTAACTATGACATCAGGTGATGTTGTGCTTTGAAGACCCCATTGACGGGACTTCCAGTGCCATTTGAAAGCCTTTTGCTGTTTGCAAAGAGCTTTTGATATGCCCATGCTCCTGTTGAGCCTCTGAAGACTCAAACAAGTAGGGGCACAAGGGGTGTGTTTGCATGCATCTAAAAGCCCTTTACAAAGGCAGCTGTTTCCAAATCACCTAAGGGGGGGGGTGTGCCTCCTGAAAGGATTTATTCTGCAGGAGAAGTCACATGCATAGCCAATCCTTCTAAAAGGCAGCTGCTTCTAAAAGGGGCTGCTTTCTGTGTCCTTGTGTGCCTGTCCCCACACAGCCAAACTGAGCCCTTTGCAAGCCATTGGCAAATTGGAAGTTGAAAGGAGCTTCAAAGGGTAACATTGGGAGGGAGCAGTGGTTTCTATTTGATAGAAACCGCTTTCCCCACTTCCAGTAAGGTGCACTTCTGCTACTCATCAGCTGATGGTTGAGTGGGAGCGCACCTTGCTTCAGCAAAGAAACACTGAGGAACCCATTTTCAGATGCTGGTTGTTCCTTTGGAGCCCTGCCCCATATTAGATGCCATATAAGATCTCAGTTGTAGGTTTCTTCACAATGGCCTTGCAGGGCAAATAAATAGGCCTGCTGGGCCAGGATTGGCTGGCGGTTCCCCATCTCTGTGATGAAGCATTGTGTCCTCATCCTTTAATCAAGCTTCTCTCTCCAAACTTGATGTCATAAGGCCCCTAACTACTGTAGCCAGTATCTAACCTTGATTGAAGATCTTCAAGGCTTGTATTTAATGTGGCACCTGCAGAAAACTTGAGAAAACTCAAAATTTGTGTGAAGACCTTTTCTTTGTGAAATTTTCTGAGATGTTTGTTCCCCCTCCTCCCTAAAAAGACTGCTTTTCTCTGAATACTCCCCACCTTTGTGAGGAAGGGGTTAGTGGTGGCCACCATTTTCCCTCATGAAACAAATCTAGGTCTGGGATATTATAAGGATGCAAAATGGTAGTCAAGCTACCAACAAATTTTTGATGTGCCCTCCCCCTCACAAATAAAACTCCATTATGCTAAAAGATAAGCAGTTCTGATGGCCCAGCCAATGGTAAACATCACCCCTGTGAAACTGTTGGGGATTCCCCACCCCCCCAAAAAAATTGGCCTACATGCAAGAAGGAGAATTTGCATTCAATTCTACAGAAAAATAGGCTGTGACAACTGAAAAGTGGACTTACCCTGGCAGCCAAAGTATATTCATGGAGACATTGTTTTAACACCCATGGATGTTAAAACAAATGTTATTGAAAAGCACTGAAAGTACTCGGTTATCTGTGGTTCTGCCCCCCTAGCAAAATCCTGGCTATGCCCATGTGAAATACTGTCATTTTATCTCCCATTTAAAATGGCATTCTGTTTTCCCATATTTTTTTAAACAAGGGCTCTGCAAAGAAAATCTGTTGCATGAGCATAAAATTGAGAAAACCATACATGAGTGCATTTAAATGCATTCATTAGCCTCACAATCCTGTCCCTCTAAGCAAATGTTTTAAAGAGTTGGATGGGATACTTCCAGTATAAGACTGCATAATCTTTATACATTTACCTGTGAGTAAGCTCCATTGAATTCAGTGGGTCTTACTTCTGAGTAGTAAAGGTTTGCAATTTAAGGCTCTAAAGAATAAAATAAAAGAATAGATACTCCAGAAGTTTCCTTAGAAATTGCTGGCTGCTAAACCATTGCAATTAAAGAATTTAAAGTGGATTGGCTGCATTTCCCTTTCAAATTACAGGAAGGGATGGACACAAAGTCCTTTGTATGTCAACATCACATTTTTTTCAGTGCAGGTATTTTATTTTCAATATAAACAGGGCTCAGTTTTTGTAGTTGATTGCAGTGCCCTCTTTATGTATTCACATGGTGTAAACATATATATTTACTGTGATTAGAGTTGGCTAGGCAGGAAGCTTCCTGCTGAAAGATGCTTTTAGACTCTGGAGCCACAAGGAGGAGCTGTTTGGAGGAAGCCCAGGCGGGCTGGGAGCCCCTATGGAGCCCCTCTAGAGGCTTCACTCGGCACCAAAAATCCAGATAGCCCCCGCTAGTTAAGTCCCTGGCATGTGCATTTTTCCTGGAAGATATTTAATAAGGCTAGTTATGGAGTTACTTATATTAGCTGTTTTGTTATTTTGGAGATTTCCTGCAGCACTGATATCCAAAAGGATTGAACTTTGGGGCATTCCCACCTCATATGGAGGTATGTACCTATAGAAGTTCAGCCTCTCCAGCATTCCTCTATGTTCCTGTGCGTATTAGTGACAACTTACTTGGTGTTAGATACCATCTTAGTTAAGTTTCAGAGTGAATTCTCTCTTTTTTTTGGTTGAGATGGACTTAAGTGGTGCTTTTTGACCATTGTATAGAGTTTATTTTGTATCCTATGTTGTGTTCCCATTTTTTTTTAATTCTGGTGAGGGGGTTTGTAGTGTCTTGGGGGTAATATTATATATATTGTTTCTCCCCCAAAAAAACCCTTTATTAGGCATTAACATATATAGACCATCTTAAAACATCCATATACAAAAATATATATACAAAGAGTCATTTAAAATATATAGTAACATAAATTTTCATTGGAGCGTCTTTCTGCTAAATCATGCCATTCACCACTCTAAAAGATAGAATCTGATATTTTCATTGTGCCATGATGTTAAACTACCCCAAAAGGGGGATAACACGTGTTTATGCAACTGTTTGTACAGCGGGCAGTAGAAAAGAATATGTTCTACAGTGTCCAGCACACTCAAATAACATCCACAATGTCTATAATTTCTAGGGATATTTCCCCCTAACAAAAGCTGAGGGAAAAACGTTCAGTCGGGCTGACATAAGTGCCCTGCATCAGACTAGAATTATTAACTTTGAGATAGAAGTTATCCGGTTGTATTTCAACGATAGAACTTGGGGGAGCAGATTTTATTTATAGCTGACTCAATGTTTTGTTTTTCAATATCCCTTAAACTAATTTGGATATTGCAATAAATATATTGCTCACTAGAATTGTAGCATAATTCCAAGTCGTTACCAATAGATCTAATTTTGCTGTGTATGAGTTGGAGCCATCTGGATTTATTGGAGTCCTTAAGTAAATCGGAAAGCAGACTTGAAGGTTGGGAACAAAAATGGCAACGCAGTCAGTATTTTATAGTGCTAGTCCATGCCCAATATTCCATCATGTATATACCTAATTCTGCACATATCGTCTCATAACTGATTGAATTTGGGAGCCCGAGGATATGTCTCAAGAAACATGAGTGTATCTAAATCACTATTATGTGCTTGTATCCATACTGGGATCCCCAAAAGTAGCTGGGATGACACTTTAGCTTGAAAAATCTGAATGGCAGCTGGTTTAGATTGGTTACCTTTCTGAAAATAAAAGCGAGCTACTGCTGAAGAGGTATGCTTTGCCTGTTTATTGTACTTGGGCGATGGTTTGACCTTGCTGAGTTGCTCTGGAATAAAATTCTGAGATATCTATGCATCCTTACTTGTTGGATTTCTTGTCCTCTTATTTTCCATTTCTCTAGTTTTCAGGAATTAGAGAAGAGCAGATTTTTGTCTTCTCTTATTTATAGAGCGTTTGTTAATTTCGCAGTAAGAAACCAAAGAGAGTAAAAGACGATTCAAACCTATCCTCGTCAGTGATAATAAGGCTGCATCATCTGCATACGGTTAAAGTGGGACTGCTTTTCGGTTGACTTTGGGGGGCATGTGATTCTATTTTTGGGATGTGCTCTGGAAGATCTGGTAAAAATAAATTAATGAGAAAGGGGGCAAGAATACACCCTTGTCTTACACCTTTCGTGTTAGGGAAATCAGAGGAGAGGTGACCTTTGATAATGAGTTTGATTTGGGAAATGTTAAAAGAATATAAATTCTGTATTAAGAGCAAGAAAAGTTGATCAATTCCTAACTCTGCAAGCTTCTTCCACAATATCACACAATCAAAGGCACCACGGAAATCTATGAATGCTGCATAAATCTTGGATTGTTTTTGAAATCTGTATTTTTCAACCAACTGTGTAAGTATGTGACAATGGTCTAAAATGGGGCAGCCTTTGGAAAAACCTATTTGTTCTTTTCCTTGTAAGTTTAGATTTTTCATTCAGGTAAGCAATTTAAGTAAAAGGTGCTTAGCATAGATTTTCCCTATCACTGACAGCAGACTTATCCGACTGTAGTTCTTTGGTTCACCCAGATCAGCTTTTTAAAAGATTGGAGTAATTATTGATCTGAGCCATATTTCAAGGATGATTCCATATTTACCAATAAGAGTAAATAATTGAGCTAGGTGTTCTGCCCACCAATCTATGAAAGTCTTCAATAATTTTATTGGTAGACCATCCGGCCCTGGCGAATTGCCCAGTTTAAAACTATTAACTATCTCTCTAAGAGGAGGCTCTTTCACCCTTGGCCACTCCTCTAGTCTGTCCAGTTTGTTATCATTGGTCTCCTTTCCATTCAATTCACCATGCAGGTCATTAAATATGGATATGAAATACTGGGTCCATTTTGATTCTGCAGTTGGTGGAACAACTAAATGGTCATCAGCTTTCAGGCCTCCATACACTAACAACCAAAATGCTTTGTTGTTTTTGTTTTGGATGGAGTCGAGTAATTGGGACCATTTTTGAGAGGCATATTTTTTTGGCCAAAATACTCCCCCCCCCATCAAGGTAGATAGGTTCTAGTTTAGTACGGTTATCTTTGAAAATTTGGCACATTTTAACATTCATTGTTGAACCAGGGACTAGTTCTGTATTTAAATACCCTGATATTTGGTGGAGTGTTGAGCTCTTCAAATGTTTGAAAATTTCACTATATACTTTCAGAATGTCCCTTTGAGAATTGATATTCTTTAGCTTAGACAGTTACAGATAGGTAGCCGTGTTGGTCTGATCCCCCTAGAAGGATCTGGCAACTTCTGTTTCAGTGTATCTGAAGAAGTGTGCATGCACACGAAAGCTCATACCAAGAACTAACTTAGTTGGTCTTTAAGGTGCTACTGGAAGGAATTTTTTTATTTTAGCTTAGACAGCAACTCATTTCTAAAATCAACTGTAAGTTTTTGCCCCACTACTAAACTTATTTCCTGAGACCATTTTAGTTGGGACATTTGCCCGTGTTGGCAAAATATTCTGTTATTCCAATTAGTTGTTTCTAAATTGAAGTTTAAATTTATAGACCTCAACAGTGGTTGGTGATCACTTTCGGTATGTGTCCCAATTTTGAAGTCCAGTATCAGAATCACAATATTGTAAAGGACCATACATATTGTAGATACCACCCCTTTGCTGTGTCCCTCTGTTGTTAGGAAGGAGTTTTTCCAAGCTGGTCAGTGGCCTGCTGGCTGCTGCTTTTGTTGCTAGCTTAGTTAGCAAGTCTTGTAGTTGGTGGTGGGTCAGCCAGGGTACTACAGTTTCCCTTAATTTAACTTGTGTATCTTATGTGGATATGGGGTTGTCATTTTTGTAGAAGTCAGTGAGGCAGTACAGTGGACACTAGGGTTGCAAACATGGTCCATGCGCGAGGCACATTCGCAACCCGCAGCATTTGCAACCTGACGCGCTATGCACGCGCACACGCGGGTTGTGATTCGGCGCTTCTGCGCATGCGCAAAGTGCGATTTAGCATTTCTGCGCATGCACGACCGCCGAAACCCGGAAGTAGCCTGTTCTGGTACTTCTGGGTTTCAGCAGGTCCGTAACCCGAAAAAACCCAACCTGAAGCGTCTGCAACCCGATATATGACTGTATAAGCCTTTAGCTTGCCAGGTCTTTATTTGGATGCTTTGGGGTGCATGGTAAAATAGTGGGTGATGGGCCAGGGGAGTTAGTGGGACTAGTTTTCCTACCTTTTCCTTCCATACTTTAAACATGGAATGTGTGAACCTGTTTATTGTTGTGGGAATTTTTCTTAATTTGTTTTGGAAGAATGGGTATGCTGTGGTGGGGGTGTTTACAGTTTTATCTATCTCCAGGTGCACCCATTGTTTTGTTTTCTCTTCTAGGATGTATGGGATTATGTGGCACACTTAGTTGGTGATGTAGTATACTGTAGTTCTATGTTGGGAAGTCCCCATCCTTGGGGAGCGGGGTGAGGTGTAGGAATTTGGAGCTTACTAGTGGCTTTTTCTGTGAGAATATGAATGAGTGTAGTTTTTTCTGCTTTTTATGGGGGGGGGAGGGGGAATCCAGATTGGAAAGGTTTGGAACAGGTAGGTTAGCTTTGGGAGTAGAAAGGGGGAGAGTGGACATCCTTATTTGGTGCCTCTTTGAATTTCTATATTGTTGGAGTCTAGGTTGTTGATTCTGATTTTCGCTGAGGCCTTAGAGTAAATGTCTTTCAGGATTTGTAGGAAGTTAGGGCCCAATTTCCTTCTGATTAGTACTTCTATTAAGGATTTGCATTCTAGACAATCAAAGGCTTTAAAGGGTATCTAGAGACATGATCGTTAGTGGGAATTGTTGTTTTGCTGTGTTCTTTCCAATTTAGTAACTTCCTAATGGGGTCTGTTATATTATGGCCAGGGACAAAGCCAGCTTGGTCTGGGGTTATTAATTTGTGTAGGAAGCATTTCAGGCTGTTGGCCAGGATCGATGTGAATATTTTGTAATTTTGATTTATCTATGAGATTGGTAGTAAGCTTCTACCATACGGCTGTTACTGAATGGCTTTTGAATAGATATTATCTTGGAGAAGGACCAGGTTTGGGGAATGGGAGCCCATTTTATGATGTCATTAAACAGATGGGTCATGTGGGGATCAGGACTTATTTGAATTTCTTGTAGAATTCTGTTGTGAAACCATCTGGGCCTAGGGCTTTATGTGGTTTTAGGTTTTTAAGGACAGTCTCTGTTTTATCTGGGGTGATCGGACTGTCCATGAACAGGTTCTTTTCACACCGTATATCATATAGGCCATGAAATGGCACTGTAGTTCAGTCACAGGAACTGTGGGCTCAATTCTGTAACTGTAGTTTCTTGTTGCCTTTCTGTGCCTTCTTTTCAATATCACAGTTATGATTAAGGAGATGGTAAACAGGTATGGTGTGAAAATAGGAAGCTGCCTTATCCCAAACCAGATGTTTGGTTCCCCTAATCCAGGCAAGGGGAAGCTGTAGCTCTCCTCTCTAGATGTTGTTGGATTACACTTTCCATTGTCCTTGACTATTGGCCAAGCTAGCAGGGGCTGATGGGAGCTGGAGTTCGACCGCATCTGGAAGACCACTGAGTCCACATCCATGTGCTAATTAGCCTTGCCTGCACCAGGAACAGCTAGCCTGTAGCTCTCCAGATGTTGTTGGACCCCAGCTCGCATCAGCCCTAGCCAGCATGGTCAAAGTTCAAGAAAGATGGGGAATGTAATCCAGCAACATCTAGAGGGCACCGGATTGGGTCCTCCTGGTCCACACTGACTGGCAGTTGCTCTCCATTCTTTCAGACAAGAGTCTTTTTAAGGTGTCCCTACAGTGGTGTGTGATTTTTTTTTGTAGGGGAACAGTTAGGGCCAGTGTGGGCGATTGGTGGAGACATTGTGACATCACACAGGTGAGTATCACACCTTCCTCCCTAAGCTGGACAGAAGCTTCCCAGGCTTCTAATTTACCAGGAACATTTAAGGGACTAGCCTAGTCCCCCTAGTGCACTGACAACAATCCAATGGTCCCTAGAAATGCCAAGGATGAAATATCAGCTCTTTTTCATGCAAAGCATGTGCTCTACTATTGAACTACAGACTCTGCCCACTACTGAGAGAATGACTTTTCCTTGTGCTCTGGCTGTGCCTGTATATCCGTGGTTTGAGGAAGGGATTTTCTCTTGAGTCACATAATGCTAAACTACCCCTGCCTCTTTTGAACTTCCTTTACAGATTGTGGGTTGAATTATTTTCTTAATCACCTAGATTTATTTGAACTTAGGTGTCATGGACATTTTGGTGTCTCTCTCCTCTTAGTTGATGACATCAGGGGAGTAATACTTATTATATATTCTGATCTTACACAGAAGTCCCAGTGGTCATCTGTCCAGATTGCTGATGATGTCTGCACCTTCTTAGCTTTAGCAGAGCCATTTTCAGACCATTTGGCCCTGACTTTGGACTTTTTTGCCGTGCTTTCTATGCATAGCAACATGGAAGGTACCATATTTTTTGCTCTATAAGACGCACCAGACCACAAGACACACCTAGTTTTGGGAGGAGGAAAACAAGAAAAAATATATTCTGAATCTCAGAAGCCAGAACAGCAAGAGGGATTGCTGCGCAGTGAAAGCAGCAATCCCTCTTGCTGTTCTGGCTTCTGGGATAGCTGCGCAGCCTGCATTCGCTCCATAAGATGCACACACATTTCCCCTTACTTTTTAGGAGGGAAAAAGTGAGTCTTATAGAGCAAAAAATACGGTATATCACAAATGGATTTCTTTGGGGGTGGATAGAGAAAAATTATACCAAGGACTTTATATGTTATAATGACACAGATCTGTAAACCAAGTATATCTCTTTGTGTAGTCTGACACCCTCATTGCTTCAGAAGAACAGAAATAGTTTTACAGTTCGTGCTGCTTCCCTGAAGTCTTTCTAATCTCCTTTTGAGATAGAGGCATGTGTGTGCGTGTGCACAGTTGAAATGTCAGTGATTTTCAAGAGTAACCAGAATGATGATAGGCTTGTGTGGGCTGAAGGTAAACGTTTCTATGAGCAGTGTATTTCTCTCTGTTAAGTGAGTACAGCTAAGAGCCAGCTCCTGCATATGAGTGTGCATAGATTTATAGTTTGATCCTGTAGCTTCAGCTCACAAAAGGAAATGGTTTTAACAAAAGAGACAACTGGAAACAGTCAAGAATTGCTTTTCAGGTGTAATTGCAGCTCATGTTTTAATGCTGCCCACCTTCAGACATTTTTGATCCAGACACCTCCCACCCCAAGTTTTCTTGAGTGAATGAATGTATTTTAGGAACATAAAAAACAACCCTATACTGCATCATACTATATGCCTACTGCACCCAGTGTTGTCTACTCTGACCGCAACATGTTTCTAGTGTTATAATTATGGCTCCTTTACCTGCAAGTCAGTGGAGGCTTGTGTAATAGAGTGAATGGGGCTTCGTTTGCCCTCAGACAGCCCCATATCAATCTGCCTTCTTACTTACAGACAGTCCAGGAAGCTTTCCTGCCTGCCAGCTTCCTCCTTCTCAGTCTCAATGTTACCCCCTGTTGAACTCAGCAGGGAGGAGGATAGGGACAAAGCTGGAATTAATTGGTCCTTTAAACAGCCAGGAATCAAGCCTGGGACTTTTTGAGTGCTGCAAAATTGAGCTGGGGGCTAGGGCTGGGCAATATGTTGACATATCACCCAAAACCAGTTTGAAGTCCACAACAACAACATCAACAATAATAATTATTAGAATTTATATACTGCCATATACCCGGAGGTTTCAGGGCAGTTCACAGATATTATTGGTTTCATAATTTTAGACCTGGCAATAATGTGAATCATTGTGTGTGTGTGTGTGCTGTGCAAAAATCACAATGTGTGGGAAATTGTGCTTCTCTTGATTCCTGTGGCCCCTTTTAATTCTGCCGTCTCTGCTCTCCCCTGTCTCATGCAAGGGGCAGTGAATCACAAAAGTAGGTGTCAGCAAAAATCACAGGAAAAACAGATGCAGGAAAAACCACGAAGCCAGCCAATACCTTTATATAGCTCCATCCTTATTTGAGACATAGTGATATATCAGTATATCATGACGTTTAGCTGGTGATATATCATGATGCTGAAAAACAGATATTGCCCAGCCCTGCTGTTCACCTCCGCATAGTTCCATCCTTATTTCAGACATCATGATATATCGATATATCACAATGTTTAGCTGGTTATATATTGTGATGTTGGAAACCAGATATCACCCAGCCCTACTGGGGGCATTCTACCATTTCAAGGAGGTCATTAGCAGTGAGAACAGGCAGGTTTAGCAAGGTTGTCTCCTAAAAGTAATAAACACAGCCAGCGATGGGAATGAAATGGTCCTGAGCTCCGGGTATTCCTCTTCTTTGTTGCTGGCAGAAAGACTTATTGCTGCTTATGCCACACACTTGGTGTTCGTATTTTTCTGTTGTTTGTTATGAAGATTTCTGGGTCTGTTTGCTTGAGTTATGGAAACAGACAGGCTTTGGAACAGCTGTGTTGGTAATAATAATAGTGGCTTGGCTAAGCTGGGAACAGTCTGTTTCTTTCACTTGCTCACTGGGTGGCTGTAATTTCTGCAGTATCTCACTCACTTTATTTTCTCTGTAACATTCATATGCTTTATAGGTCTGCCTTTTCCCTGTGGATTGTTCACTTCCAGGTCTTTGCAGCTTTGTCCCCCTTTCCACCCTGCAAATCAGACCAAGAATTCTGAAAAGCCACAATGATCCAGTGTAATAAGCTGTCACATGTTGTGCAAATGTGGCTCCTCACTGTAAACGAGTGTGAAACCCATGTGTTCTTGTGGTATCTGCTCGATATTCACAGGCATTCTTCCATGTACTCACCAGGTTTTGCCTCATGTGTCCTTCAGAAGGTTCCCCCAGGATTTTTGCATTTCATTGTAGATTGACAGCTGCTCTGAAACACTTGTGAACCTTTCTTTAACAATTCTCACATTTTCCTTACCCACCCACCCCTTTTGTGAGTTTTTATTCTGCAGCAGTGGTGTGCCATTGCCGCCCTCCCCCGGGGGGTGGGGTTGGTCAGAAATTGAAGTCTCAGCATTAAAACTAAATACTGGAATTTCTGAGGTGCTGCACACTATGCGTCATTTCAGACATTCCTCTTTTATGCATAATGTATGTGTGGCACAAACAAGTGTTTGCAGTTGACTGCATATTTTGAAGATTTATTTATTTATCCAACGAAAAGTCAGAGGAAGAGCACCAGACAGGCCACAATATATCCACCACCCCCTCCCCCCGGAGCGAGCCCAAGCGCTGCTCATTGGTCAGTTAGATCTGCTTCCAGGGGAATGCCTGTCCCAAGCCTACCGGCACTGGCCAATTGCCAGCAGCCGGGCGATCTGGCCTGCCATCGGCTGAATCGCTGGCGTGGCCCATAGCCTGGCTGCAGCACCGCCCACCATAGAAGGTGAGTGGATTTGCGTGCCAAGACCCCATGACCCTGCAGTTCCCTGGGAAGTGAATGACCAGAAAGGACAACAGGATATTGATTTATGAATTCAACTAGGTCATAACTTTATTGGTTACAGAAGAGAATGGTTTGACATAGGCATTGCGTAAAGCCCGTCTGCTGGAAGTGCATCTGAGAGTAAATCACACCTTTTCTGGGGGGGGGGGTGCACGCTATATGACCTACATCAAATAGGGGTACCCCCGTATAGAGTTCCCATTGGAGAAGTGCTATGGCCCTAGCACCCACCTGGGTGTCAGACAGAAGCCACTCAAGATCCTATTAACAGGATACCCTTTACCCAGGAGGGGCAGGCAGAGGCTACAACCTTCCCTCGGGCCAAGACCTAGGCTTACCCAATGCCTAACCACCAACTGCGCCGAAACAGCTTGCCACAAAGCCCTTCATGCTTGCAACCAACACTTGATGCCCCTCCACTATGTCACTTAGTCAGATTTTGTTGCCCGCTTCCGACATGTGTACTCCTACAAACCAATACAAGGCCTCCTGGTCGAATGTGATGTTAGGGTGCTGTATCACCCATTCTCCCAGGCACTCCACTTTCATACTACTGCATAGCTGGCCTTTTTCCTGCCCTAGTTGATGCCTGCTGGGTCTGGACTGTTGTGCCAGTGCTGCCTTTCAACAAACAATGATTATATGTGGCTATAAATCCTGGAGTCTCTCAAAGTTCTCTATTATATTCCAAGTAAGCTTGATGCCTTTTCACTGAGCTGGATGACAACGGTGTCGGGAGGGCCAAACTCAGCAACGTTTGATGTCACCTTGGGCATGAATTCATGTTATTTCATTCTGCACCTAGTTACCAAAGAAATATGGATGTCAGATGGAAATCCAAGGTTGTTCTCTCGATCTTTGTGGTGTGTGTAGCTCAGTTGGTTAGAGCGTGGTGCTGATGATGCCAAGGTTGCAGGTTCAATCCCTGTATGGGACAGCTGCTCATTCCTGCATTGCAGGGGGTTGACCTAGTTGATTCTCAGGGTCCCTTCCAACTCTGAAATTCTGTGGTACTATGAGGACAGGGAACCAGTAACCTCCAGTTGCTATTGAGCTCCCACCAGCCCCTGCCAAGTTAGGAACAGTTAGGAATTGTTATCAAACAATCCCTGAAGTTTCCCAGCTTCCCCATCCCTCACTCAAAATGTTAACCACTCTGCACCAGAAGATTCTAGGGTGATGTACAAAAGTGTGAATAAACTATGAATGCATTTAAATAATAACCATAGGCAAACTTTTTATTGGGTATGTGCTCCACTGAGCCTGCATTTCCTGGGGGCTTCCCACTGTGTCTGTGGAGTGCCAAATGTTGTGTTTATTGCTGTGTGACATGCAGTTTGCTAAATAAATATATTGATTCATATTCTCATCTCCTACAGCCCTACCTCCATAACCTGAGGTATGTTAGGCTGGGAAATGAGACTGTGGAACTGTTGTGCTGGCGTGTGTCTAGAGAGGTTGTCTTTCCCCTTCGCTGATAATCTTTGGCATGATATTTTGACAAGCATTTGTTTTTTTAATGGGCTTTTTTTATGGTCGCTTTGTTTTTCATATTGTGCTGTAAGTTTCATTGAGTATTATTATTATTATTATCACTAATGCAGAGAAGTGGGATATAAAGTATTTCAATAAATGAGTAAGAGGGAAGCAGGGAAGGGAAATAATTTGAAATCTCATTTTTGTTGTAGCCAGCAACTGGATTGCTTCTGTTTCTTAACCCAAACATGGGTCAGATTCAGAAATAGCCTGAGTGCCAAGAGGCCCTTTAGGTTGTGCTGAAAAACCAGGGGGAGGCACCAGTGTGGGTTGTTCCATTAGGGTGAATGATGCCCTGCCCCATCAACCTCCATCTGCCCTCAGCCAGCCCACACCTACCTTTCTTCTTACTTAAACCAGTCCAGGGGATGGCTCTGCCAGACATTGACTCTTGCTCCACCTACTGCTGGTCTCCCTGCTTTCCACCCAGATAGTCCCAATGGGTCCCTAGAGAATATACTGGTTCCATAGATTTGCCTTTGATGGTGCACTCAAACTTGCTGCCAGTAAAACCTATTTCCCACAATTCATTATTCTCTCTCTCTCTCTCTCTCTCTGTGTGTGTGTGTGTGTGTGTGCGTGCATTCTTGTGTCGTAACAATTCAGACAGAAGAAAGTGATCTAGTGTGCAGTCATACCTCTACTTACGTATCCCTCTGGATACAGAATCTTCGGGTTATGGCCACGGCCAAGCTGGAAGTGTATACTTCCGGGTTTCACCACATGCGCAGAAGCGCTCAATCGCGCTGTGTGCATGTGCAGAAGCACACCTCTATTTACGTTATTTTCTTCTTTTTAAAATAATTTTTATTAATTTTCAAAACAAATATACATATAATACCACATCACAATTTATCACAAATTTTCTCTTTTGGACTTCCTTCAGCTTCTCTGCCAATCATCCATACTTAATATTTAGGTATGCATTTCCTAAATTTAATATTGCCTTTTAATATACCCTCTATTTACGTTATTTTCGGGGTGCAAACAGACCCCTGGAAGGAATTAAGTTCATATCCGGAGGGTCCACTGTAGTGACCTAAAGCTGTCATTATAACACAGACTGTTTTTCGCTTTTGAAGATATGGAACTGCTATTGCAGATCTGTAGCTACTGAAGGTATCTTTACAGCATGGGTATTTATTTTAAGGGTTATGCAAAATTGGCTCCGCTTTCTTTTAATGTTACGCTGAGTATAATTTGGTCTGGGATTAAATTGTGTGAGTTTAGTGGGAGAGAAGAGGACCTCTTATTGAGGGAGTTTCATTTTTTAATCATTGTATTCTGGACAGTGCAGCTGCGATGATTTAGAAGATCATTTTGTATGGGGCTTCTGCTTGTCCTGCCCAGGTCATGTGATGCACGTGACAAATGTGGAATATTAAATTATTCATCACATCCACAAGCTGCTGCTTTGCATTCAACATCTAAGGTGTGCAATAGGAAATGTATAGAAATATCTTGCTTGAAGTTATACAGTACTGCATTAACCAAACTAAACTTTTGTTGTACCTGGACCATTTGCTTCAGGTTTAGAGGCTGTGGTACCTTGTTTTTTGTTGACATGTTGCTTGTGCAATTCACATTGTCACCTTCTGCTAGGTCAGAAAACCTCCTCCAGCCATTTCCCCCTTTGTGGCTGGATGCAGAGGGGAACCCCCAAGGGGAACCTCCAAGGGAAGATGGCTCAGAGCCATGAGATCGGTAGTGGGAAGACAATGAGATGTCAGAGGGAGAAGAGGGAACATACTGGGAGGAAAAGGTGTCAGAGGTAGAAGAGGCAACAGGGTTTAGTGAGCAGGAAGAGGCTGTGGCAGAGAGCAGTCCAGAATCAGAGGCAGAAGCGATGCGTATGTATGTATGTATGTCAAGAGGCAGAGTGAAGACAGGCTGCTGAAGAATCCAGGGAGTTTCCCCACTGCTGCGACCAGCTCTCCTTCCCCCATGTCTCCTAGAAGATGGAGAGGAATGAGGATAGAGCAATGAGAGATAAGACAAAGAAGCTTTAGGCTTCTAGGGAAGGAACCGGGGAAGGAATCTTAGAGAGTGCACGAAGGTCGGGACAACTGTCACATTGGGGCAAGACCTACTGGGATCCTCACAACTGTCACATTGGGGCAAGACCTACTGGGAAGAATTGCCATGATCACTAGGCTTGAGTTGTTTTGGTTTCTTTGAATAAAGAGTTAACTTCATGGACACCGGGTATTTTATTGTCAGGACCTACTCCTAACTTTATTTCACCAGTTGCATGAAGTGTAATCCTGAGTTGCATATCCTTTGACAGACCCAGTTGCCCCAAGTTTATTCTGCAAGCACTATTACAGGACCTAATGTAATCCACAACATCAGGGATTCATTTTCCTACATGATATATTTTATCATCTTCCAGCATTTTTTTGCATTTTACAGAGGACAAAGAAGCCAGTCTCTATGTCAGTGGTGGGGGGATTTTTTTTTCAGCATGAGAGAGTCCCATTCCCTTGTGGGAAACCTCCTGAGGGCAGCAGCATGCTAATGGTGGGTAGGATGAGAGATAAAAGTGGATGGAGCTGTGGATGCAAGTCTTAACTTTGTACAACTGTATTCCTTCAATGACAAAAACCAGAGGGTTTATATATGCCACAACCTTATGTATCTCTCAGTCTTCCATCCAGATAAGCAAAGAGGCATTGTCACAGTTCAATGATGTTTGTCCGTCAGGCACAAGCACTCAAGAAGGATGCAGGGCTTGTGTGTGTTTGTGCATTCTTGTTAGAAGGGGGCATGACCTGGAAAGAGGGACGGTTAGGCAGGCCCTGAGGTTCTCCACTCATGCCTTTCTAATCCTTAAGTCCTAAATGTCTCTGCTGGTGCACAAACAGCCTTTTTGGAATTAGTTGCCGTAAGATATAATGACGGACACCAACCTGGATGGCTGAAAGACCTTATGGATAAAACTGTCTGTGGCTGCTTGTCATAATTATGTGCTGTTTCCAGTAAGTGACAATATACCTCTGAATGCCAGTTGCTAGGGAATGTTGTTCTCATGTCCTGCTTCTTCACTTACCACTGAACCATCTGACCAGCCATTGTAAGAACAGGATGCTTGAATAAATGGGCCTTTGGTTTGATCAAGCAAGGCTCTTTCTACCATCTTATGATTGCTTTCTGGCTGAATGAAGGGAAGAAGAGTTTGGATTTGATATCCTGCTTTATCACTACCCGGAGGAGTCTCAAAGCGGCTAACATTCTCCTTTCCCTTCCTCCCCCACAACAAACACTCTGTGAGGTGAGTGGGGCTGAGAGACTTGAAAGAAGTGTGACTGGCCCAAGGTCACCCAGCAGCTGCACGTGGAGGAGCGGAGATGCGAACCCGGTTCCCCAGATTACAAGACTACCGCTCTTAACCACTACACCACACCTGAAATGAGTTAACTCCTACTAACCTAGAATCATGCTTTAGTTCAGGGTGTGAGGAACATTTGGCTCTCAGATGTTGCAGAACTATAAATCCCATCATCCCTTGCCATTGGCCATGCTTGCTGGGGATGGCGGGTGTTGTTAAGCAACATCTGGAGGACCAAAGGTTCCACATGCTTGCTCTAGTTGCATTTTAAAAAAAAATTGAGCATGCTTGATTATATCTCGCTTTCTTGAATCCCCCCCCCCCCGCATTTCCTGACAAATTCCATAGTCCTAAAGTTGGGTGAATAAGCAAGCACAAATCATTAGGATAAATAAGTTAATATGACTGGCCCTACCATTAGGTAGAATGAGATGGCTGCTTCAAGCAGCATATGCTGGGGGCGTTTTAAAAGACAGAGAGGATGTTGGAGGATAAATTTGTGTGTCACACAGCCTATTCTGTATCCCCTAGGCTATCTGCTACCCTCAACTGTGGTGGGGGACACTTTCCTGTCACCAGTGTTGAAATATGATTCAGCTGTCACTGGGTTGACTTCTGTATAATTTAAGTGTGTGAGGTGCCATCTTGTCTGCCTCAGGCAGAAAAATGTCTCAGGCCAACTCTGGAACTCAAGGCTCATTAAGGTAGAGTGGGAGACTTGATAAGCACCTGTCTTGAGTTGGCTGTAGCAAAAAAGGATTGTGTAGAAGTAGGTATCAAAAGATATTTCAGCTAAACCACAGAGTCATGGGGTCCCGCAGAAGTGCCCCATCAGAAAACTGGTTGAGGTTCATCATTGAGGTTGAGCACAGGGAATCAGATGGTCCCTAAGGTACTTTGGACTCAAGTTGTTTAGGGCTTTTGTGAACTACCACAAGTGTCTTGAACCTGGTCCAGTTGCAAATCAGCAGCCAGTGGTGTTCTCTTGGCAGTGAAGTATCATGTTGTTAGGAATCTATTCCTGTGAGCAGCCTGCCTGCTGCATATTGCACTAGTTGAAGCTTCTGGAGCAGATACAAGGGCAGCCCCACATAAAGCATGTTACAGTAATCCAGCCTTGAAGTTACCAATACATGAACTACTGTGGTCAGGGTGTTGTGGTTCAGGAACCATTGCAGCTGGTGCAGCAACTGGAGCTGGTAAAAAGTAATATTGTTTAGAGGTCACTTGGACCTCTAGTGACAAAGATGGATCAAGGAATAACCCCAAACTACCTACCTGCTCCTTTAGAGAGAGTGCTACCTGGTCCAGAACAGGCAGGTGAGATTTCTCCCAGACTTGGGATTCCTCACCCAAAGCCTTTGTATCTCAAGGATTCAAGCTTAGTTTATTGACCCTCATTCAGTCCACCTCTGTATCCAGGCAGCAGTCCAGGGCTTGCACAGCCTTTCATGACTCAGACGTAGTGGAGATATAGAGCAGAGTATCATCAGCGTACAGATGACACCTTGCTCAAAACTCATTATGACTACACCCAATCATACAGATGTTGAATAGTATGGGGTGGGCATTGTACTGGCTCTAAGGCAGAGCACATGCTTTTATTGCAAAATGTCTCAGATTCAATCCCCAGCCTCTCCAGGTAGGGTTGGTATAGTCTCCCTTTTGATGACCTGGAGAACTATTACCAATTAGTGTTGGCAGTACTGTACTAGATGGCTCAGTGGCCCAATTCCATAAAACTGCTTTCCTGTTGCAAATTCTTACACTGTCAATAGTTATTTGCTCATTGTAGAGCTCAAGAGTCTGAGTTCAAACCATTAGCCTGTGGTGAGACGTTATACATTCGTAGACGGCATTTCCTTGCAGGTTGTCATGATCGGAACAATGTGACAGGAGGGAGAGAGCACCCTGAGCCTTGCTTGTATTTCATGCACAGTTCAGCAGCCCTATTGTTTGTTTTGAAAGGCGCCGTCTTGGTGAAGGCTAGCCTGTGTTGGTTAATTTCATGCCTGCTGTGCTGAGATCAATGGCTTCTTTCTTTCCACAGCCCAGTTAAAGGTTCTTGAATTACTAATACTAACCACAATCTGCCCAATTTAAAAAAACAAAACAAAGCATTGTGTGTGTGTGTGTGTTTTGCCTCTTGCTAGGTAAATGTTATATTCTGTTTACAGTTATCCTTCCCCTGTTCATCTCACCCCCACCCCCATTCTGCTTTCATTTCCCAGCGTTGATTTTATTAATGGCTGGTTTTGAATTTGTTCTTGGAATGATTGAGGCAGCAGAGACTTACCGGCAAGTGCTTGGAAATGAGCAGTTATCCATGTCCATTCTTGGCAGAGGCAATAGAATTTTTAGTCTCCAAAATTTCCTTTTCACCTACTGTGAATTGAAGACAGTACAGTGGTAATTTGGGTTAAGAACTTAATTCGTTCCGGAGGTCTGTTCCTAACCTGAAACTGTTCTTAACCTGAAGCACCACTTTAGCTAATGGGGACTCCCACTGCCGCCGCGCCGCCAGAGCATGATTTCTGTTCTCATCCTGATACAAAGTTCTTAACCCGAGGTACTATTTCTGGGTTAGCTGAGTCTATAACCTGAAGTGTCTGTAACCCGAGGTACCACTGTACTCAAACTGGAGGAAGGCTCCACCCTCTTCATTATTATTATTATTTTAGGTGGGGAAATTGTGCTCCCAAGAATAGGAATAAGGTGGTGGGTGGCAATACATGATTTTGCTTCATGTGATCCTTCTGTAAGTAAGTCATGCTGCTTCTCCCTTTACAGTGTTGCAGAAATATGCCCCTTCTTCTTCACCCACCCCCTTTACTGGCAGAAACTCTGGCCCATGCCCTAACCATACAGTGGAACCTGTACATACAACCATAAACCGTTCTGGGGGGTCCGGTCATAACTAGAAACATACATATGTAGAGGTGCGCTTTTCCATAGAAAGTAATGGAAAAGGGAATTGATCCATTCTAGACGATGAAAAACACCCCCTAAAACAGCAATTTAACACGGATTTTACTGTCTAGCGAGACTATAGATCCATAAAATAAAGGCAATAATCAAAATACTGTACTATAAAATAAATAAGACAGTATTGTAGGTGAAAAAAATTAACATTTTTTTTTCTTATGTGCACTGTGCACTGAGGGTGGGTGGGATTACCTGGCTACAAGCTGGGGGTGGGGCAAGGGTCAGTAAAGAGCTGATTCACTTCAGCCAGGGTCCCTTTTTTTTCTTGCCAAGCCAGGTTCTTCTCTGGACTTCCTCAGGTTAGTTCCTTGGCGGGGTTTGGGGCTGCAGTGCGCCCTGCTGTGCCTCTTGCAGGTGGCACCTCCTCCACAGCTTCGGGGGGGTGGGATGGGAGCCCTCTCCCCGGGGGTGGAGGCCCCAGCGCTGCCCTGCAGCCGGCCAGGCGAGCTCTGGGCTGCTGGCAAGGCCTCTGTTCATATCTAGAGGAAAGTTCATAAGTCGAAGCACCTACTGAAGGCCGTAACTGGAATCGTACGTAAGTAGAGCTGTACGTAAGTCGAGGTTCCACTGTACAGTGGTACCTCGGGTTAAGCATTTAATTCGTTCTGGAGGTCCGTTCTAAACATGAAACTGTTCTTAACCCGAGGTACCACTTCAGCTAATGGGGCCTCTCACTGCTGCCATAACCGCCACACAATTTCTGTTCTCATCCTGAAGCAAAGTTCTTAACCTGAGGTAGTGTTTCTGGGTTAACGGAGTCTGTAACCTGAAGCGTCTGTAACCCAAGGTACCACTGTATCTTGCTTTGACTTCTGCATCATGCTGTTCTCTGTCCCACCCCCCACCCCCCCCACTGGTCCCTTTGCCTCTACCTGGAGCTGTGTTGCCAAAACAGTATGTGTCTTGCCACTTCATGAAGCCCCTCCTGAAATCCCTCTGCTCATTCCAAGCTCATTGGGGAACAGAGGAAGCTGCCTGATAATTTGGGTCTTTGGTCCAGCTAGCTTAGCATTATCTACATCGGCCAGTAGCAGCTCTGCAAGGTTTTAGATAACAGGATGTATCTCCTGATCCTACCTGAATATGCCAGGGATTGAACCTGGGACCCTTCTGAATGCAAAACAAATGCTCTACCCGTGAGCCATGCCCCCATTCAGATATATCCATGACCTCAATACACACCCACTCCAATTTATCTACTCTTATATTCCTTTGCATCCCTGTTTGTGATCTTTGCTTCTCCGTAATCTGTACCATTTTGGAGGTCTCCTTCCTTAAGCAACTCTTCTTCCATGCTATCCTTTAGTGTCTGGATCGGCCTACATGGTGGCTCTCTTCCCCTTCCTTAACTCCCTGCTTCCATTTCTCCTTCCTCTGATGTATTCCCTCTATGATAACATTGTAGACCTTTTTGAGGTAGGGAGCTGACTTCTTGTTTTTCGGAAAATACAATGCACGTTGATGGCACAGTATAAATAATACATAAAAATGACGAACTACTATGGGAAGGATTGCGCTAACTCTCAGCTCCTTTTCTCTTCCATTAGGTGTGAGTCTTTTCCTGACTGACAGTGTTCTTTGCATGATTAAAATGCAATTTGGGGACCTATTTCGCTTTATTTTATTTTTATCCCTATTTCCATTTATATCACTAATGCTATCTGAATTTTGCTATTCATGTTGTTACTGATTTGTTAATCATAAAATATGACTTTTGCTTTAATTGTGATATTTACTTTTTAGCTGTTGTTTTGCTAGCTGTGTTTTGTAATTGTTTCTCTGATGATTTGTTAATTATTCTATATGATTTATGCTCTATTTGTTATGTTCTATCGTGTTCTATCATGTTGTTATTTATTGTTTGTAATTCACTTTGGGATTCATTTCAATGAAAAATAGCATATAAATAAAATCAATCAATCAATCCATTGATTGTCTTCTCCAAGAAAAACAGTATTGGAGTTGTGGTTTAAAGCTCACTGAAGTTTTCATTTCAAGGTTCTGCAGTTGTGGGAGTGGGGTGGGTGGGTGGGGTTAGGGGATGCAATGATAAGAATTACCAGGAAACCATCAGTAGGATTCGTTATACGCATCTATCGTCTGCCTACTGTTCATTTTTGTTCTCCAGAAGAGAACCATAGGCAGGGTTCTGCAGATCTGGTTGCCAGTGATAACCAGCTTTTCACCACTGGCCGGTGTCCCTGCTCCTAGTCTGAGCAGAAATATATCTGCCTCCCTGCAGCCCAGATTCTCTTCAGAGTTGTGGGGTGGGGGACTTGGTGGCTGTAGTGATGTCTTCATGCTAGGCAACAGAGACTAATCCCTCCCTTTCACCCCTTCCCTTTGGCGTGTGCAGATAATTAGAATGAAAGCTGGACAGCAGTTCTACCTGCTACAAAGCTCATTGCAAAGTGAAGCAATACCACTTTCACTCCCCTGTGTCCTCTGGTGCACACAGACTTTTCAGAAGAAGGATAATTTATTTTATTTACAAAAAAAATCAAGGCAGTACAGTGGTACCTCGGGTTACATACGCTTCAGGTTACATATGCTTCAGGTTACAGACTCTGCTAACCCAGAAATAGTACCTCGGCTTAAGAACCTTGCTTCAGGATGAGAATGGAAATCATGTGGCGGTGGCGCAGTGGCAGCAGGAGGCCCCATTAGCTAAAGTGGTGCTTCAGGTTAAGAACAGTTTCAGGTTAAGAACGGACCTCCGGGACGAATTAAGTACTTAACCTGAGGTACCACAGTATACAACAATATACAGATGCAATAAAACATAGTGATATGAAGAAGGATAGAACCCATGCAAGCTTCTTGCACTATTGGTGGCTGGTGCCCATTGGAACTGGTAGAGCAGGTAGCAGAGGACCAACATTAGGTGGTGCAAGAGTCAATGTTAGGCAGATAGTGGCCAGGTCATGCGGGAGATTAATAATGATGAACTGTGTAGGGAGAGAGATTTTCCTCTCCTGGTAGGATTTTGAGTGAAACAGGTATCTTGCCCCTTTATCACATCACTGAAGACTTCAGTTGTGAAAGAGTGGAGAGCTCAGTTACACTTCTTTGCTATCTTTGACCATGGTCATTTTGGGGCTCTGCTCTGATACACACAAGATCACTGTCAATGAGATCTCCTAATGTTCTGCTTAGCAAGCAGTTTATTTTTTTAGTCAGTGCATTCAGTGACTTCATTGTTTTAACACTGAGGCAAAGCCTTTGGTGCTTGTTGGGTCAGAATAGGTTACTGCCAGGAATGGAGAGAAGTAGATAGCTTGGGACCATATTCAGATTGTCCAAAGTGAGCTGGAAGATAACTAGCTCTGACGTATTTGAAGTAGCTGGATGGTTTACATTTTGTGGCAGCTGTGTTGACAAGTACATGGATATTAAACTAGTGCTTCTCACACCTAAAGTGTGAAAGACATATGCAACCTTAAACACCCATGTACTTATGTCAAGGAGTTGTGACTGCATCAGGTCTTTCAGATGCATGTTTATACACAGATAATGGGCACCTCCCATTCACACTTCCATGTAATTTCTGTAGGAAATGTTGCTGAACCCACAGTCATAGCAGTTGCCATATAACTGTGGGAGCACTTCCGTACAGATCATTCTGCTAGCAGTTGTCAGCCGATGTGACAGCTGAATTGTGAAAGGATTCTTAACCCTTGATATGGGGCTTAGAAACACCCATCAGGTTTTAGTTCTTGTGCTCATGCGGAAAAGTTTTTTGGAAGGAGTGGGCAATTCATTGCCCTTATACAACATATATAGAAGTATAACGTTGTAGAATTTTTCTGACTCATGACCCATATAGAAAACCCACATTCTGAAGTAGAAGGCCAAACACCCACATGAGCAAAGGCATGGGTATAAAAAGAGGGCAGGTTGTATCCAATGTTAGTCCTACCAACAGTAGACCTATTAAAAATAATGAACGTTACTTAGAGCCATTAACAGCAGTGGGCCTACTCTGATCTAAGCCACAGAGCCTTGGGCTTGCCAATCAGAAGGTTGGCGGTTCGAATCCCCACAACGGGGTGAGCTCCCATTGCTCAGTCCCAGCTCCTGCCAACCTAGCAGTTTGAAAGCACGTCAAAGTGCATGTAGATAAATAGGTACCGCTCCGGTGAGAAGGTAAACAACATTTCCGTGTGGTGCTCTGGTTTTGCCAGAAGTGGCTTAGTCATGCTGGCCACATGACGCAGAAAAACTGTATGCGGACAAATGCCGGCTCCCTTGGCCAGTAAAGCGAGATGAGCGCCACAACCCCACAGTCGTTCACGACTGGACTTAATGGTCAGAGGTCCCATTACCTTTACCTTTACCATCATAAGAAATGAGAGAACAAGAGGTGTGGCACACATGACAGTAAGAGCTGTTCGACAGTGGAATTTGCTGCCAAGGAGTGTGGTGGAGTCTCCTTCTTTGGAGGTCTTTAAGCAGAGGCTTGACAACCATATGTCAGGAGTGCTCTGGTGGTGTTTCCTGCTTGGCAGGGGGTTGGACTCGATGGCCCTTGTGGTCTATTCCAACTCTATGATTCTATGAATTGCAAGATGTGCAGAAACATAAACTTATGACTGAAACAACACAAGGAGGATGAAGAATAAAAGGGTCTATATCATATTAAGAAAAATGGTCAGCCAGTTAGATTTTCCTCATCCCAACTTGCTTAAGAGAAAAATATTTTTTTTCTTTTTATATATATTCAGTGAAATCCTATAAAACTGAGATAAAATAGATTATATTCGTTTTTCCTTTCATAAAACAGACGTACCAGGTAAGTTTTTCATGTAATGCAGTTTTCAATATGTCACTCCACCAAAATGAGGTGAATTTCAGTCATTGTTTTCCATCTTTAGGCAATCGATAGATGTGCAGCAATAAGAAGGCAATTCAACATATCTTGATTTTATATTTTTACCCATTCAAAAAAAGATAATAATAATTTATGTTGTAAGCTGCCCAGAGTGGCTGGGGAAACCCAGCCAGATGGGTCCGGTATACATATAATAATGAATAATAATAATAATAATAATAATAATAATAATAATAATAATAATTCCTGTTTACCTCAGGCACTAAGTCTCTTCAATTATTATCACTGGCATAGGGTATAAAATCCACTGCACAAAAATCCAAAGGCTGTGTCTTGCTCTGAATATAGAGTTTTATAGAAGCAATAATCATTTAACATACAGGAGAACTAAATCTTTATAAGCTTTTTTTTAGCTGCAAATATCACCATGGCAGAGATTAGAAGCTAACATATGTTCTGTACTGATGATGCTTAGGTTGGTTAGTCACTGTTGACTTACTGAGCTTTGGAGATGTGTTTTTATCAGTTTTAATTTGCTAAAACTCCTTTCATTTGAGACAACTGATGCTGGCATTGTAAGAAAGATTCTCAAAACTGTTGGCACTTAGGTCTCCTCAGCACAAAGATATAAATATATATCATCACCATCACAATCATAATGGAAACTGTGAGAATGATCAGGCACATACCAGAGAGTAAGATGTATTGAATTCAGTTGGACTTACTTCTAGGTAAAAATGCTTACGATTGCAGTATAAGACTGCACAGTCTTTACACAGTTACCTGGGAGTTAGCTCCATTGAATTCAGTGGGGCTTAGGTAAAGTAGGTAAAGGACCCCTGGATGGTTAAGTCCAGTCAAATTCAACTGGGGGTGTGGCACTTATCTCTGCTTTCAGGCCAAGGGAGCTGGCATTGGTCCACAGATGGGTCATGTGGCCAGCATTGACTAAACCGTTTCTGGCACAATCGGACACAGTGATGGAAAACAGAGCACACGGAAACACCATTTACCTTCCTGCTGCAGCAGTACCTATTCATCTGCTTGTGCTGGTGTGTTTTCGAACTGCTAGGTTGGCAGGAGCTGGGACAAGGCAACGGGAGCTTACCCAGTCGTGCCAATTCAAACTGGTGACCTTACAATCAGGAAGCCCAAGAGGCTCGGTGTCCAGATCAAGGAAAATAACAGTACCACTCTATTCTGCCTTAGACCATACTTGAGTCTAATTCTGGGCACCACAATTTAAGAAGGATGTTGATAAGCTGGAACGTGTGCAGAGGAGAGCAACCAAGATGATCAAGGGTCTGGAAAGGGTCTGCATTGTGTGTGTGCTTTGGGGGGAGGGGGTTGGACTAGATGACCCAACTCTAAGATTCTTTGATTTTACGATTCTATGATTCTTTCCATATCATCTGCACAGAGACAGACAAGGCCCTGCCACCACATAGCTTAAATATGGACACATTCCAGCTTCTCTATGGAGAATGTTGAAAGCTAATTACCTGACATTCTTTGTCTTTTGTACCTCTACCCACTCTTTAAAGGGTGTCATATCACAAAAAAGCAATATAAGTAATGGTGTGGGGAGTGCCACTATGAAGATAAGCATGCTTCCTTATTTTCAACTGCTCAAGAACATGGAATAATTTAATGCAAATGAAACAAGCTCAACGCAGCAGTATGGTGCAAGGGGAAGTAGTGGCTGAACGGGCTTGTCTTGCCAATAGCAGGATTTTACTAGTTTTCCCCCTATTAATTGGAGTGCTGACTTTTAGAAGACATCTGAAGGCAGCCCTGTATAGGGAAGTTTTTAATGTTTGATGTCTTATTGCATTTTAATTTGTTGGAAATCGCCCAGAGTGGCAGGGGCAACCCAGTCAGATAGGAGGCATATAAACAACAACAACAACAACTTCTTCTTCTTCTTCTTCTTCTTCTTCTTCTTCTTCTTCTTCTTCTTCTTCTTCTTCTTCTTCTTTAATATAAATGAGTGGAGGGTGGGTGGGTGGATGGATGGATGGATGGATGGATGGATGGATGGATGCAGTGCTTTTGGGGGCAGGGGTGCTCAAGAAAACACTACTGGCACCTTTTTTTGAAATGTGTAGCATTTACTGTAACAACTTCATAGTGAGTACTGACACATTTTTTCTATAAAAAAGAGCACTAGATAGATGGATGCTGGCAAATGAAAAACAGTAAAACTGATTGGGGGGAAAACCAAATTGCTATCCAAAACTTCATGAGACTTTGGACTTAAAATGGAGGCCTGGAGAGACATTGGCCCAATTTGGTCACACAAGTCTTGTTAAACCACAGTTTAGCAACTGAGAATGGGTGTTGAGATCACACACACACCCCTTTGTCTGATCCCTCCTTCCTTTCCTGGTGCTTCTATCTTGGTTTGATTAAATCTCAAATAATGCATGTCCAAATTTGGAAACTGTGCTTTAATGTTAGCTTAATAAAGAGGATCTAAAGCACACTGGTTAGCAAATGAACATTACCCTGTTTTGAATTTGATGTCTAACTGTGGCTTGTTTAAAGCAAGAGATAAACCTCCAGGAAGGAAGGAAGGAGTGTGTGGTTTTGTCACTCATTCCTGGCTGCTAATCAATGGTTTAGCAAGCTGGGATCTGTGCAGCCAAACCAAGTTGGCTTGGTCCATGCATAATGTTCAAACCATTGTTTTCCTATTTTGGGACTGTGCCACAGGTGCATACTTTTTATGCATTACCCTTTCTCCATACACTCAGATTCCCTCCCTTGCTTCCTTGTCCAGGAAAGCTAAAGCTTACTGTTGTGTCCAAATCAGCCAAACTATGGAATATATATATATATATATATATATATATATATATATATATATATATATATTTATTTATTTATTTATTTATATATACATACACACATACATACATACATACACACATACATATATACATACATACATACCCCACCCATTACTCTGGGCGTCTTACACCACATAAAAAATTGTAAAACATTAGACTAAAAAAATCCTGATACAAGGTTGCCTATATTTCAAACAAAATATAGTTTGCCTGATTTGGGTATAATGTCAGACAGTGACTTGTCTGGGTCAGAACTGTGGCAGGGGATGTGAGCATGTGAGAAGAGGAAGGGGTGGGCTTAAGCCCGCAGCATGACCCCATCATCCAAACTGAACTGAGCTTTTGTCTTTTTTTTTTAAGAATAATTTTTTTATTAACCGACCAATCACATCAAATCAAACCAAATTACATAAATCCCAAATTACACAGCCGAATTTTAATTTTTTGTTGGGGGTACCCATATTTCAAGTTCCGAAGGGGATCCAATCAACTTCTTGCTTCTTACTGCTGTTTTAATGTCCACAAATCTAACCTTATGATGTTCACAGTACTATCCAGTCCTTTCTTATTGTTTTTCCACATCTCTTGTTGTTATTTTCATATATTTTTCCTTTCTCTTTGTGACCTCTGATAGTCTCCGCAAGCTGGTTAGAACAGTTTGTAATCCTGCGTGGATATATATTTTTTTTATTCAGTAGCCATATCCAGACGTTTTCCATATAACATCACTTCCATACATCAAAACAGTCTTAGCGCCATTAATCTTCACCAATCTGCCTCCTTTCTCAAAACCTCTGAGGAGATTCACCAGGAATGCAGTCTGAAAGCAAGTCCGTTCCTCCTCCAGCTATAAATCCTTTGGCAAGATGGCGACTCCGAATTAATTGTTGCGCCATTCCCAAAAGCTCTTATTGCTTCTCGATCTTCATAAAGCATACTTTTGGTTAAAGTTTATCTCCACACAGACCTTAATCATCCTGCTTGGGTCAGTTCAACCGAGGAGGGGTTCTTGTAAATCACATAGAAGGAAGAACTGAGCTTTTGTCTTGTCTGGGATAGAGGTACCTCTTCCACCCCTTGCACCCTGGGGCATAATATTTTATGAGTGGGTGGTATATAAATACTTCTGTAAATAATAATAAATAAAAATAATAATACCCATACTGTATCATTAATCCAGAAGTCAGGTGTGGACGAGAATTGCATTTGTAGCTGCAGAGCTACTCAGTTTTTCTTCTTTGCATTCTTCAGCTGTCTTTCTCAAGTTCCTTAGAATTTACTTTAATGGTCCACAAATGTTCCTAGAAGTCAGAACACTGAGGAGCTTGTTAGTGCTGGGGGAATTCTGGTTGCTTGAAGCCATTAATTCCTTGTGTAATATGTTTTAACTGAACCTTTAATAAATGCTCTAGACTCAGGGAAAGTACTGCTAGGTCTTCCTGCAAGTAGAGGCCTGAGTAGAGGTTGCTGGCATCCATGTTGAAGCATTTGGGTATGAGAATATAGCCTCCAAGTGCATTGCTATGCGGAAGCTCTCTCTCGGAGCACATTATATGGAGCCAGCCCATTAATCTGTCTAGTTCAGTGTTACCAAATGGCAGTAGCTATGTTGGAACACCATTCAGGAGTCCGAGCTCTACTTGGAGATTCCAGGGAATGAATCTGGAATTGTTTTGCACACAAAGCATGCACTCTACCACTGAGCTACAGCCCCAGACCCTCCAGGTGTCTCTATTTTCCAGGGACGTCCCTGATTTAAAGAAGCTGTCCTGTTTTCTGATTTGATCCCAAAATGTCCCACTTTTCCTTAGGATGGCCCTATTTTCATCAGAGAAATGTTGGGAGGTATGCAGCCCCTTAACTCAGATTAGTTGTGGATTGCAATGGGGCTGATCTGGACCTGGAATAATGACACGGGTGTAAGAATGAGTGGTCCCAGATGTTCATGACGGACTAGTTATTTGCAACACATTACCATCCTCATTAGGGACACGGGTGGCGCTGTGGGTTAAACCACAGAGCCTAGCACTTGCCGATCAGAAGGTTGGTGGTTCGAATCCCCGCAATGGGGTGAGCTCCTGTTGCTCGGTCCCTGTTCCTGCCAACCTAGCAGTTCGAAAGCACATCAAAGTGCAAATAAATAAATAGGTATTGCTCCAGTGGGAAGGTAAACGGCATTTCCATGCGCTGCTCTGGTTCACCAGAAGCGGCTTGGTCATGCTGGCCACATGACCCAGAAGCTGTACGCCAGCTCCCTCGGCCAGTAAAGCGAGATGAGCTCCGAAAATCCAGAGTTGGCCACAACTGGACCTAATGGTCAGGGGTCCCTTTACCTTACCTTTACTATTCTCATTATAAATAGCTCCAGGAGTATGTCAAATTTGGAACTTAGACAAACAGTTGTCCTGCACTTGTTCCCAGGTCCACCCTGCTTCTTATTTTTTGGTGGTGGGGAGGAGGATATTTTGTAGGACCATTATTATTATTATTATTATTATTATTATTAATCGTTGGCTGCTGCTCATGTATGTAGGTCATTTCAGGATTGGTGTAGAGAGGATTTCTCCTCCCCCGTTTTGTACTTTCTGATGTCTTCTGTATTGCCTGTGGGGACCCAAAATGCTGCATTGTGGAGAAAATGAGAATTCTTACTCTTCATGGACGATTTGACCTTCTTTGCTGATAGCTCCCCCCATTCCTGTGTTTTTCTAAAAAGTCAAATATAAAATAGAGGAAATCTGACCTCCTTAATAAAATCCTGATTTTTCTATCCAACCTGGCTTGGGGATATATATATATATATATATATATATATATATATATATATATATATGCTTTCGTAGATTTTCACGGGTACAGGAATGCAGGTTTTGGTGTCTTCGGGTGTCTTCCCGTGTAAGAGTTGGGGTGTCTAGGCGACGTTTCGACGAGGTCTCACTCGTCATCTTCAGGCTGGTGCTTTCGGCTTCTTGTTACTGGAACAGAGCAGGATCTCAGTGTTTGAGTTCCTATAAATACTGTTGAGGGGGTGTGGTGTATAGCCTCCAACGTTCTGGGCAGAGAGGAAGTTCCCAGGTTAGTGTGCCTTTTCTTCTTTTGTTCTTTAATTACTTGAGGGATATCTTGAGTGATTTCTTGAGTGATATTCTGAGTACCACTTAGGTGGGTCATTAAGTGTGGATTAGTTGCTAAAGCTTTCGTGTCTTGACCTCTTGAGCTTGTGAAGAGTTTTTCTGAGAAGATGGCTGTACTGCACTTAGTTGTAACTTCCTCTCTGCCCAGAACGTTGGAGGCTATACACCACACCCCCTCAACAGTATTTATAGGAACTCAAACACTGAGATCCTGCTCTGTTCCAGTAACAAGAAGCCGAAAGCACCAGCCTGAAGATGACGAGTGAGACCTCGTCGAAACGTCGCCTAGACACCCCAACTCTTACACGGGAAGACACCCGAAGACACCAAAACCTGCATATATATATATATATATATATATATATATATATATATATATATAATTATTAAAGGCCCCGAGGGCTCATATTAACAAGTCTGGCTTTAAATCTGCAATAACACCTTTACGAGAGGCATGTGTAGAGACTGCTGCATCTCTCTTCCTTAGGCAGCTATGTCCTTTCACTTTGGTATTCTCACAGAGAAATAGGAGTAGATAAACGCCTCTCATATAACTGCCTCTGGAAACCACTTAGCATTCCCTCCTTAGTTAGTTTTTAGGAGGATTTTTGAGGTCTGGTTTACTCCCGTCTGCATTTGGTTACTGAGGTTTTATCTGCTGCTGCTGCTGCTGCTGCTGCTGCTGCTGCTGCTGCTGCTGCTATCTTAATTGGTACGTCATAGATTCAGATAGTGAATATTTATTTATTTATTTATTTAAAGATTCTGATAGTGAATAAATATTGATTGATTGGCTCGCTCATTTACTATTCTTGTAACGTATGCTGTAATCTGCTCTGTGGAGGGCAACAGCAAAAATGAAATTAAGAAAAGAGGGTAAGCAGGTCAGGTTCACAGATTGTAAGGCTGTTGCTCTGTAGTAGAGCACCTGCTTTCCATGCAGAGGGTCTCAGGTTCAATCTACTAAGGCCCGGGGGCCGGATCCGGCCCAGTTGCCTTCTAAATCTGGCCTGCGGACGGTCCGGAAATCATTGTGTTTTTACATGAGTAGAATGTGTCCTTTTATTTAAAATACATCTCTGGGTTATTTGTGAGGCATAGGAATTCATTCATCCCCCCCAAAAAAAATAGTCACCCCCCCACGCTTATCTCGCTTTACTGGCCGAGGGAGCTGGCGTACAACTTCTGGGTCATGTGGCCAGCATGACTAAGCAGTGCACGGAATCACCATTTACCTTCCTGCCGGAGTGGTACCTATTTATCTACTTGCACTTTTGATGTGCTTTCAAACTGCTAGGTTGGCAGGAGCAGGGACTGAGCAACGGGTGCTCACCCCGTCGCGGGGATTCAAATCACTGACCTTCTGATCGGCAAGCCCAAGGCTCTGTGGTTTAACCCACAGCGCCACCTGCGCCCCTTTCTTTGGTGAGATAGGAAGGCACATATTGTAGAGAGTGTTGATGAACTACAGTGGTACCGCCGGTTACATACGTTTCAGGTTACATACGCTTCAGGTTAAAGACTCTGCTAACCCTAAAATCTATCTTAAGGACTACTATAAACTCGATGAATGTTAGAATGTTGAGGTTTTGAGAAAGAAAGGGTTACAGTGACATAAGATTAGACTGAAGGAAAGATTAAGAGGACAGAGGCTTGACAGAAATATTTAGAAGTTGCTAAAAAATTTTGGACATTGGGATGCAGAAAGGGGAGGTATGGGGGAGTCTGAGAAACAAGGTTTACGAAAAAAAAGGCTATGAAACTATACGTGTTTGTATGTCTTTTTATATGTTTGTATTGTTTTAAAAATTTTGTAAAACCAATAAAAAAATTTATAAAAAAAAAAGACTCTGCTAACCCAGAAATATTACCTCGGGTTAAGAACTTTGCTTCAGGATGAGAACGGAAATCGTGCTCTGGTGGCCTCTACCCCCCCCCCCCCGCTCCCAATTCTCATGACTTTGTATTCTACAGTGGTACCTTGGGTTACATACGCTTCAGGTTACAGACTCCACTACCCCAGAAATAGTACCTCGGGTTAAGAACTTTGCATCAGGATGAGAACAGAAATCATGAGGCGGTGGCGCAGTGGCAGCGGGAGGCCCCATTAGATAAAGTGGTGCTTCAGGTTTAGAACAGTTTCAGATTAAGAACGGACCTCCGGAACGAATTAAGTACGTAACCAGAGGTACCACTGTACTGCCCATCCCAATGACAGAAGACAGCTGCATAAGCAAATTGGTTCTCACTATGTTTCTAGATAGTCTCTTTATCAAGTCAGATATGTAAAATATATATATACACAGAATCACACATTCTTAAAGGTTAAAGACACTAAGCTGTTTTTGATCCTTTGCATTTTATTTATGAATTTATAAGATGTATTATGCAGCCTTCATTATAAATTTCTGGGGCAGATTACAACAGTATAATCATACAAGTGAAAGAAGTAGAACAGTTTATATACAGTTGTTGTTTTTTAAAAAAAGAAGTAAAACACTTCCAGCAAAATCATTACAGTTTAGATTATATAGATCAAAAGAGGAGAGTTCTACAAAAATACCTTAATTGTCAAAGACCAGGGTGGAAAGAGGTACTTTTTCAGCATACATTAGAAGCAATAAAAACATAACCTCTCCTGCCTGGAGTCTCCTCTTTTAATTCTTCTAATTACCATTTTAACTCTTTTAATTGTTATTCTGTTTTAATATGCTTGTTTTTATTGTACATGTTTTAATTGTGGATGTTTATTTTAATGGCTTGATGAAAATAGTTTTGTTCATACCCTCCAACATTTATCCAGTGAAAATGGGGACACCCTATTTAATCATAATCTTCACTTTATTATCTATTTGCCACCCATTAAACATTAAAAAACTTCCCTATACAGGGCTGCCTTCAGATGTATTCTAAAGGTTGCATAGTTACTTATCTCCTTGGCTCGGGGGTCACATAACTGTATACCCTCTGATGTCCTACCATACCTTCCAACATTTCTCTGCTGAAAATTGGGACGTTCTAAGGAAAAGCAGGACATTCCAGGATGAAATCAGAAACTGAGATGGCTTCTGTAAAACCAGGACTATCCCTGGAAAATAGGAACACTTGGAGGATCTGTTTGTTGTGCATTTTAATTACTGTATGTGTGGGTTTTTTTGGTAATTTTATACTTGAAAACCACTTTGATTTAGAGTTATACACTTTGTAAATCAACAAATATTAATAATAATATACCTGTGGGGAGGAACTGCCACAGGGAGAACCCTCTCCTCAGCCACTGTTCCCTGCACACCTGAGGGTGGAGGGTATTGTGAATTAATTTCAGGCTGTTGCACAGATTAGCAGGAACACTTTTATGAGGGCCTAGCAAATAAAGGGTCAGAAATCCCCACCAGGTGTCTCCCCACCCACTGCCCAGTAAACAAACTATAGAGATGAACTCCAGAAAACTTTGCATTGCATCACGATCAGATTTTGTTGGTCCGTTCTTGCCCTGGTCTCAGATGTCCTGTGCTGATTGACAGTTAACAAGAGCTAAGCAGTTGTTGGTAAGTAGCTTGTCTCGTTCCCTCCCTCCATTGCCTTTTCTGTGGGGAATTGGCTTGGGAAGGGCATGCCAGATGCCATTCTGCGCTCACACAGTCCCTGCTGCTCAAGGGACAGTAACCTTCCGAGGGCTGCGTTTCCATTCCATCATCCTACTGCTAAATGAAAGAGACAGTTCCCCGTTCAATAATTCATAGCCGCATGAAGCTAGCCACCATAAAGGGAAAAATGTCCTTCCTCCCAGGCTGCTGGTGATGATGGTTGGAGAAGCGATTCTGCATAGCCTTTGAGGTAGTCATTTTTGTCTCCCGCCCCTCCACCCACTCCATTGCTGCCTTTCCTTTCTTTTCCTCCTGAAATGAGTACTCCAAATAGACTTAATTAAACCAAACTTCTATTTGCACAAAAAAGAAAGAAAGAAAGATGCAAACAGGCCAGTTCCTAATTAAATAATAATCTAATGGAATGCATTGAAGAGGATAAAACTCTGCTTTCAAAGAAGCAGTTCCTGCTGGTTAAAATGATAAGAGTCCTTCAAAGGATCGCCTGCAATTTGCCCAAAGGCACTGTTCTCTGCATGTGAGGTGGGCTTGTCTAGCAAACTCATGGAATATACTTTGTATATAGCTCCCATTCAATGCAATGTCTTTTCAACACTGTAATATGAGCCATCTTCTAGCATTCTACTTGCGTCTAAAAACAATGGGGCATATTCAGTGTTCTGTGCCCCCTAGTGCAAGAGCCTTCGGGCAGAGTTTAAAGGTCGCACAAAAAAGGAATCCAATGCAGCAGTTGTGCTAGTGAAAGTTTGTTGTACGGGATTTGTTGATTCTTGTGCAGTGTGTTGCACAACAATATTTGGTAACGTGCTTGTTTTCCTTTGTGCTACATCATCATCATTCTATTTGGGTGCCTCCTTTCCATAGTTAAAACCATCCTCAAGGCAGCTTACAACACGAAAGACTGACATAATTACAAACATAACAAAAGTGGTCATAAACAATAAGACACATAAAAAGCTACACAACCAAATTGAACACTCTGTTGGATATGGCCCTGAACTGATGTGGGGAACCTTCTATTTTCGTAGAGGCATCCCATCCTGTTTAGAAGCCTGAAGGATTAGGATTCTAAATTTCCTAGGGAGCATCCACATGTACAGGAGACTGCCCACTTAAGATGTTCACCCTCCAAATTGTTGGAAGGGGACTGGGATTGCAAAATGTTCTTGTGGCTTCTGTGTTGCTTTTACATGCAACCATAATCCCTGAAGAGGGCTGCATGCTGTTATTTGTGGCAAAGAGTGGCGGTGAACCTTGGCTCCCTGGAATGTGCACCTGAGGATTGTATGTGACAGAGGAAATAGAGCATCAAAGAGTACCCCTAAATATTGTGGGGGGTACCACTGCTCAAAAGGTAAAGAAGGAAGATGCCGATAGAGAGGCTTGTCCAAGGAATGTGATGGACTGTGCTCTGAGCTTCGAGAAGAAACTTGCCTGTGTGTTCTCCAAATCCATATGCCTGGCCAAGCCAGTTTCAGGATGCATGCAGGGGAAGGAGAGAGGGGAAACCCCTGTTGCACAAACAGAAGTCTTTGTACGGGGCTTCTGTTGACAGGATTCGAACCCCATCCAACGCCTTTACAAGACTTCTGAAACAAATGGTGGCTTATTATTTTTTATTATTATTATTATTAGATGTAGTAGTATATTTAAATTTATATAACACCCTATACCCGCAGGTCTCAGGGTAGTTCACAAGATAAAATCACAATATAAAAACACTGAATACATAATTAAAATAAAGACAGAAACATCCGAATAACCCCTCCCCCCCCAAGTAAAGGGCATTGGATGACAAACAACCAAAGCTCTGGTTAAAGAGTAGCGATTTTGCCTGATGCCTAAAGGCATATAATGAAGGCACCAGGCGAACCTCCCAGGGGAGAGCATTCCAGAAGCAGGGAGCCACCACAGAAAAGGCCCCATTTTCATGTTGCCACCCACCAGACCTCTCATGAAGGAGGCACACAAAGAAGGGCAGAAGGAAGGACATTCCAATGTTATAAGGGCAATAGTGGAATATTGCTCTATAATATTCTGTAGGGTGATCTAAGTGACCTTTCAGGTTAAATTAGAAGGCTGATCCTATGGTCTAATGATCTCAGGCACTCAATAACATTTTGATCAAGGAAACAAAATAAGCTTGTTTATTGGCTGTGCTGTAGAATTTGATCCTAGACAAATTCCTTCGCTTCCCTTTTTAAGCCCAACTCATCACTCCCCCTTTTCCTTCAGAGCACACTGAAAACTGATTTTCTTAGAAAATAAAATTAACTAACGATGGCAGGTGTCAAACTTTACCCCCAAACCCTGACCCTCAGTATGGGAAGATTTCCAAATGTGGCTGTTTGCTTCAGCGCCCTATTCAAAGTGGTCAGCATTCCAAGTCTCTCACTTTTCTCTCTCCCCTCAACAACACCCTCCTGCTTCTATTTTTTATTTTTTTTGCCGTCTGGCTCTGAAATTGCATCCTGTGCCTCCGAGCAGATTCTGCTGGTGGAGAAGTGCCAGATTGAGGGAGTTAATTGAATAGAGGCTGAAAACATCACAGAGCTACTGCTCTTGTAGCCACAGTCTCTCAGAACCCCTCCGGAGGTGTGTGTCCAGAGAACACTTTGGATATCAACAAAATAAAAGAGGTTTCCCCAGTAACAGGAGTAATAAATAGACTAAATCTTCAGAAAGAGTTTGCAGCTTGGCTTCTAATCCCAGCATCTCCTTTAGGCCTGAAGTTGCAAGCTATCATGGGAGAGTCATAGATTCTTCTGTGAGGTATAGTTTCATATTGCCAAGCTGCAAAATGAGGGGTTTTGAGGCAGTGACTAGGAGATTATATATATATATATATATATTTGTTTTCGTAGATTTTCACGGGTACAGGAATGCAGGTTTTGGTGTCCTCGGGTGTCTTCCCGTGTAAAAGTTGGGGTGTCTAGGCGACGTTTCGACGAGGTCTCACTCGTCATCTTCAGGCTGGTGCTTTCGGCTTCTTGTTACTGGAACAGAGCGGGATCTCAGTGTTTGAGTTCCTATAAATACTGTAGAGGGGTGTGGTGTATTGCCTCAAAAGTTCTGGGCAGAGGGGAAGTTCCCAGGCTAGTGTTCTTTTCTTCTTTTGTTCCTTAATTACTTGAGGGATATCTTGAGTGATTTCTTGAGTGATATTCTGAGTACCACTTAGGTGGGTCATTAGGTGAACAAAAGAAGAAAAGAACACTAGCCTGGGAACTTCCCCTCTGCCCAGAACTTTTGAGGCAATACACCACACCCCTCTACAGTATTTATAGGAACTCAAACACTGAGATCCCGCTCTGTTCCAGTAACAAGAAGCCGAAAGCACCAGCCTGAAGATGACGAGTGAGACCTCGTCGAAACGTCGCCTAGACACCCCAACTTTTACACGGGAAGACACCCGAGGACACCAAAACCTGCATATATATATATATATATATATATATATATATATATATATATATATATATACTCTCTCTCTCTCTCTCTCTCTCTCTCTCTCTCTCTCTTTCTCTCTCTCTCTCTCTCTCTCTCTCTCTCTCTCTCTCTCTCTCTCTTGGAGAGGAAGAAGAGCAGTGAGAGCCACTAAAAAGAAACTTAGTGGGGGAGGGGAAAATCCAAAACATACCTTCCAGTATTTCTCTGATGAAAATAGGGACGACACATTCCATAATGATAATTTTACTAATTATACCCCACCCTTCTTACTGGGTTGCCCCAGCCACTCTGGGCAGCTTCCAACATATATAAAAACATAATAAAACTACTTTGTTGTACAGTGGTACCTCGGGTTAAGTACTTAATTCATTCTGGAGGTCTGTTCTTAACCTGAAACTGTTCTTAACCTGAAGCACCACTTTAGCTAGTGGGGCCTCCTGCTGCTGCTGCGCTGCTGGAGCACGATTTCTGTTCTCATTCTGAAGCAAAGTACTTAACCCGAGGTACTATTTCTGGGTTAGTGGAGTTTGTAACCTGAAACGTATGTAACCTGAAGCGTCTGTAACCCAAGGTACCACTGTACTTACCGGTACCTTTGTTGTAAGATTGTATTTTAAACCAATAAAGATGTATTTTAGAAAACACATAAAAAAAATATTATTATTTTTAATACTGCCTTCAGATGGCTCGGGGGGGGGGGTAAGATAACTCCATACTCCCCAACATTTCTCCAATGAAAATAGGGACATCCTAAGGCAAAGTGGGGCATTTTGGGATCAAATCAGAAACCAGGATGGCTTCTCTAAATCAGGGGTGTCCCTGGGAAATGGGGGCACTTGGAGGGTCTGCAGGCTACACAGTGGTTCTCTGACATACATAATGAGATTTTTATTTAAGATTTTTATTTATTTATTTAAGATAAGGTCTGAGGGGTGGTGGACTGGCCCCCTGCAGAAAATTTTTGCTGACCCCTGGTCTAAACCTCTAGGTATTCTCCATTTCCATTTAACATTTCATATATCTCTGATTCATTTTCTTTCTTCCTTTCATAAAACACTGATCATATCATTTTTAATTGTTCAGCCATCAACTGTTGAACAATACTAACACCCAATGGGAGATCAAAAGGTATCATCATCATACTGGATGCTTTTGTTGTTTTTGATATTATTAGCAACTTAAAGGTAAAAGTAAAGGAACCCCTGACCATTAGGTCCAGTTGCGACTGACTCTGGGGTTGCGGCGCTCATCTTGCTTTATTGGCTGAGGGAGCCGGCGTACAGCTTCCGGGTCATGTGGCCAGCATGACTAAGCCGCTTTTGGCGAACCAGAGCAGTGCACGGAAACACTGTTTAGTCTACCTTAATATTTTGAATTTAAGGTTCCACCTTAAAATCACTATCTCAATGAATCTTATCTCACCTGGATTTCCCCCCCACAGGAGTAATGGCTGATTAACTTTCAGCATCCTTAGCTGCAAAAACAGAAGAAAGGGTAAAGAGATTTTTTTTTTTTTACAGAGAATTCCCTTGTCTGTTTAATCTTTATTATCAACCATAAATCAGGCTTTTCGCTCTGCCTTAGACACTGTAACTACCAGTTTTTCTTTTTGTTGTTCTTAATGGCAGAAAGTGGTACCTACACATTTTCAGATTGTAAATTTTCACCAGCAGTTAGAGGGATCTCTCTAAATCACAGTTTTCCTTGTCCCAGAAACGTTTAAGAAAGGTTCGTAAGTGGCATTTGGGTATGATACTGAATCTGCAGCAAGCCAGCTCATTCTAACTCCTGTCTAAGCTCACACTTCTCATTGAGCTTGTTTACATACTGAAGGTTTATACGCAGGAGACTTGTTTATAATTATATTTTGGGAATAATTCATGTTCTTATGTATCTTCATTGTTTTATACTTTCTGGATGTGCCATGAACATATTATAAAGTAGTTGTGTTCTATGTTATAAATCAAGCACTGCTAGGAGTTTGTTTACTAACATGACTTTGACCAAACCGTGGGAGGCAGTGGAAGACAGGAGTGCCTGGTGTTCTCTGGTTCATGGGGTCACAAAGAGTCGGACACGACTAAATGATCAAACAACAACAACGAGTTTGTTTGTTTTTTGCTTTTTTATGTATTTCTGATCAATAATTTTTTTGTGTGTGGCACGAGCAAATTTTTATTCTGAAAGTGTGACCCAGGGGGAAAAGTTTGAAAACCATGACTAACAGGTCCTTTTATTTAAGTGGGTCTAGTCTGAATAGAACGTAGTTGAATTCTGTTTGGTTCAGATGATACCAATGGCATCACCAAATTTAGGTCATTGCAGGTGGTTTCCCTGCATGGGGTGCTGAGCCAATAGGGTGCGAAACAACAAGAAAACCTATATTTATACAAGTGCCTACTGAGACAATCCATTAAAAAGCAGCTGTACCAAAAGGAAGAATTGTGAAAATAAGAAGTGCTTTTGCGGTGGCACCCAATTTTGTTCTGGCTCAGGGCACCATATTACCAAAATCCACCCCTGCCAATGGGTCCCAACCAAACCTGCATCTGTGACATGGAGGTTTGCAGTAGAGGGAACCTGCTAAGGTGGTCAAACCATTTGCTGACTTGGTAAAGTAGCCAGTCTGAATAACCAAGAAGCTGCCATTTTGTCATACAGGCAAATAAGCGGGCCTCCCTTTTCCCTCAGCTGGATATTTCACTCACTTCGCCCAAGGTCTTATCTTGAAAGACTATACCTAAACTAACCTCAGATTCTGGAATCCATCACAGGAGCTCAAACCTCATGTTCAGTTCCATTTTCACAGCTGCCAGACTCATAAAAATCAAAGTTATTCTTCATTACTATGATTCAAACTTGAATACAGATAAAATATGTTGTTTGTTTTGTATTAAAGAACCATGTGCTGCCTTTAAAAGACCTTATAAATTCATTGTCACTAATCACGCTTTAATGGGTCTAAGCCCACTTTATAGAATGCTTAAAGAGTTTCAGCTAAGTCAGGTATAGAGAATTGGTGGTTCTCTATAGTTGCTGGACTGCAACCGTGTCAACTCTGCCATTGACCCCACTGACTGGGGCAGATGGGAATTTGGGACCCAGCCACATGAGAGTCACAGCTTCCCCAGTTCTTAATTTTAAGTCCACATTCAATGCATCCCATTGACTTCTAACTGTTGCTACTTTAGTGTGAATATTAAAAACAGAGTGCGTTCATTGTGTGCCTGTTTCATTTGGCTTTTTGGCAGGAAGGCTGTAGATCTCACACAGAGGCTTAAATTGAAGAGGGCTGAATCCTGCCTCTGAAACCTGTGAAGGCATGTTTCCACATTCCCGTAGGAGGCTGGGCTTTAAATCATTACCTTCCAGCCTGCATGCAGATTTGTGGAAGCGAATCTCAGTTAATCATAGGATAAATTTAGAAATCAATTATTATTTGCCAAAGTGGTTTCCCTCACTTTCCTTAATGAGAAGGTTGAAGGGATTAATCTTCTCTTCCCTGACCCCGGTAGGTATGGATGAAGGGCAAGAACACTTAGCATGCCTTTCCCTTTCCATATGCACTTGGCCCTTTAGAAGATCAAGTCTGAAGTACCTGGATGTGAAGCTGCAGAGAAATGGTTTTCCTTGTTTAGGACGATTCTCTTCATTGGAGGCCTGATGCATAATGGAATGAAAGAAGAGGTGTGTTCTTTGAGACTCAATTGCAGGGCTGGGAAGCTGCATCTAGTTCCAGTGGGATCCTGCATTTGTGATCTGGTTGGAGGGGAGCAGATGACTCTTAAATGCCTCTTGCCTCCTATGGTAGGATGAGCTGAGCTCTCGGTGTTGATGAGTATATTTTTAAAATGGGAAATAACTCCCCTAAACATAGCAATATCATCAGCATCTCTTACTCCCTACAAAATAAGCTCCGAATGGATGGGTGCATTTCCAAATATTTAATTTACATCTCACTCTTCCTCCTAAGTGAGTCCTAGGTGGCTTGGCTGCCAATATGAGCAGCTTACTAACCAACTATTATGACACTGGGTTATATCTAGTGCTTGTCCTCCTCAAAGTAGTTCCTCTGAGGTTAATAGGAATGATTTAGGTTTATTTATTTTAGTAGGTCTAGTTTGAGTAGAACTTAGTTGGATATAACCTACTTCTTTTGTTTTTGGATGTCACAACCTTCCCCTTCCCCAAATGTCCTAAGCTCTGAATAGTCCTCTGCTCATCTATGTGGTTTTTGAGCTTCTAAACAGGCTTTTTCACGCTTTTGTTTTGTAAATTTCCATAAAGCACAACTGCCAAAGACTCTTGGATGTACTTTCCACAAAGCTATTGGCAAAGATTTCCTCCAGCATTTTCCTGTGCATGCCTTGAATACAAGAAGAATTAGGAGCACAGGAAACTGTGTTACACTGAGTCAGACCATTGGTCTATCTAGCTCAGTATTGTCTGCACTGGCTGGCAGTGGCTTTCAAGAGTTTCAGACAAGAAATCTTTCCCAGCCTTATGTGAAGATGCTGGGGGTTGGAGCTAGAACCTTCTGCATGCAAACCAACACACACTTTTCTCCTCCTCCTCCTCCTCCTCCTCCTTCCCAGAGTCATTATAAGAAGTCATTCTGTACTGCTGCTCATTTTACAAATGGGGAGCAGAGTCCTGACTTATACCTTGTCCAGGATCATCCAGTTAATGTGGGGCTTCTGATGTGTATATTGTGGCTTGTCAATCATGGAAGGATAGGTCTGCTACATGTGAACCTCCACCGTCACATGTAGTGTACAGTGCCTCTGAATTCCAGTTGCTGAGGTGTGAGAACATGGGAGGGCATTTATTTACTTATTGAAGTATTTAAAACACACACTTCCATAAAAATTGCAAGGTGGTATATAACATACAAGAGGTATATAACACACAGTCGTTCCTTGCCTTGCGACTCAGATGTTTTGGCTTCCGAACACCACAAACCCAGAAGGGAAGTGAGTGTTCTGGTTTGCAAACGCTCTTTGGAACCCAAACATCCGTTTTGGCTGTCGGCATTGTTTCCGGGGCCAGTCAGCCAATCGGAAGCCGTACCTTGGTTTGCGAACCTTTTGGAAGTCGAACGGACTTCCTGAACAGATTCCGTTCATCAACCAAGGTACGACTGTATTCTCAAAAAAGTAAAATTGTTTGTGACTGTATTTGGCTTCTGTAAGGCAGTCTTACTCCCAACACCCATCATCTATTTTCCAAGCCAGGTCCTGAGAGGGGACAACAGTTTCTGTGTATGCCTGAGGGTCCCCTTGATTTGGGGGTTGGGGCTCCCTTAGCTGTAGCCTCAGCTCTTCACGAGTCAAAAGAGGGTCCACCAACTGCTTACGGTCTACCCAAGTGGGCTTTGGGTGGACATGATTGATTCCATTAGACTGGTCATTTAATCTGGGTCAGCTGAAAAAACAGGGCATTTGATTCTTCCAGTTGAAAAGGTCCATGTTGTAGAGGTGGCAGTCATTGTACCACCAACTCTTTTATGCACCTCTGCATGTTTCCAGTTCTTGGGCTCCTGCTGTTTGTCCTTGGTTGAGAAAGGCATGGCATGAAAGCGAATCGCCTGTAAGGAAGAGAACAAACTCCAGTCAAAGTCAGACCAAGTTTGCACATATGTGATAATCCCTCTGTTGCCAATTTGTAAGGCAACAGAGGGAAAAGCCAGAGATTCTGGCTATACACCATCAAGGCAAAGGAAATCATGGACCTCATTTTCCCTTTGCTACAGCGTCGCCTATATAATGGCCAGAGAGGCCACTTTAGTCACTGTGAACTGTAAGGGAGGGAGGGAGAAGCTGGACCCTGTTGCACTCCCAATGACATCACCAGGGAGCGCAATAGAATCACCCAAGGTCTGTTATCCTTTGCAGTAAAAAAAATGGCTTGTAGCAACACCTTGGGGTGCAGATCCCAAAGCAGCAGCTGCCACACACCCCACCCCCAAGTGTGACACATAAGGTTAGAATGGTCTTTAAAGGGTGTCACACATAAAACCATCCTCCCCACCCCAGAAGGGCCTCACCCTCCTTGCCTACTTCAGCTGGCCCAAGCATTTCTCCAAGTCTGGGGGGGAGTCACGCTGCCTGCTACTTCTTCCCAGCCCTGTGATTCCACACCTCCCTAGAGGTGGGCAGAGGATGGCTATGGAAGGAGACCTAGACACAGTCACAGTCCAGCAGGAAGCTTCTCACGTGTGCATCTGGTGACTCTTGCATCACTCTATCACCATGAGATTTGAACCCGGGTTTCTCTGGGTCCAGTCCAACACAGCACACTGGCTCTCCCACCTTCACAAGGAGAGGACCCCGGAGATGGCGGTGAAATAGAAAGTGGAGGTCAGAGCAGAAGGACCTGAGTGAAGGAGTGCCATTTACCCAAGGAGGTCAGCAGGTGTAGGTGGTCATTTCCCAGCCAGAATTCCATCAGCTGGCTTCCAAAACCTCTCTTGCAAGATCCCAGTCCCTGTAAAAATCCGCAGAGCCACCACTCCACCTTGGGAATACTTGCAAGGACACAATGACAAGGTATCTTTTAGGTCTTTTCCTCAAAATGGGGCAGAAAACTCAAACGTCTGCTCATAATATATTCCTAAGTAGGTTAGATGCAGCCCACCAGGATGGTCTTCTGCAAAATCCCTGTGGAAAGGAAGGCAAGCAACTATAGTCCTTCACAACCAAAAACCCTGAAAGGGAAGGTTCCTCAGCTCCCGGATCAATTTTCGCCAAAATGGCATCAATTGCTGCAGGATATATTTTTTTGTGTGGGGTGGGTATGTGTCTTTCAATTCCCCCCTTTTTATAACTGTATTTATCATTTTTCATTAAAGTGTATTACATTTCACTCAATATAACCGTACATTTAATCCTTGACTTCCCTTCCCCCTTCCATGGTTCTATTTCTTCATCCATTAAGACTGCCTATTCTAATTTCCCCTTATATTCATATTTCTCCCTTCCCGCTATATCTATAATACTTTACACTGCTGAATTTACAATGACTCTGCTAACGTTTTAACCTGATTAACAAACAATGTGGAAATCTGCGGGGCCTGCCAGGCTCAGCAATGCCTACACTACTTAGGACCCTCCTGAATGCAGAAAGTGTGTTTTAGCCACCAAACTAAAGCTCGTCCCCAACAAGAAACCATGGCTCCCCTTCTCCCCTCCCCTCACCCATCCCTCCCACACTCCTCTAGCTATACCACTGGGTGGTACCCCAGAACCAAGGGGGCACTGCTGCCTCCAGTTACCAAGGTCTCTCTAGGTGCTCCAGCTTGACCTCTAGCAAGTTTTCCTTGGGTTTAGGTGGCTTTCACTCCAGGTAGAAAACATGGCTCCTGTGTCTAGTTGGCAATGGTACTGGTGGCCGTCTATGTGCATTTTGTCCATGGGGTCAGTGACAGAGAGGGTTAAGACGGGACACAGGAGTTCTGAGTGGATGCGATTCCTATTTAGTTGGCGGCATTCTCCTTTCTCACTTCCAGAAGGTTTTGGAGGTGGGGCAAAGGCGGCAAAGGCACCCACCTCCCCTCTTGGTTGGTAAGAACTATTAGTCTGTTGATGAGGTGCCTCGCCCCTCAGAGCATGCTCTTACTGGCATTTGGGAATTATATTTTGCCACCTCTTTGAATTCTTTGGGTTAGCATTGTTGGCTTGTGGACAAAATCTCCTATAACATCCAACTTTGCTGTACTGGTAACACTCATTAGTTGGGCAAGACCCTTCCCTCTGTGTCAAAGCTGAGAGGTTTACTGAGTGGGCCCAGACTCACCTTGGTCAATGGAGGGAACCTCTCATCCCCTGACTTGGATGTTTCAAATTCTCTGGAGGCTTCGTATGTATTTAATCCCCTGATGGGCTAGGGTTGGATGAGGTGGGGCTGGAGGTGTTATTTCAGAGGGCTGGGTGTCTGGCAATATGGAACGTTGGGGGGGGGCAAAGATGGTGGGTCAGGTAGGGTAGGACCCTTGCCAGCAATGCTGGGCAGGGGTCTCCAGCAGGTGGGGAGGGAAAGGTGAGGGGGGGGTGCCCACCCATGCAGATGCGAGCCAGAAGGTCCTGCTAATGGCTCAGGGTAATCCACATGGATGAGCAGGGAGAGGGGTGCCAGGCCCGGCCCAAATTGGGCTGCTGGCTTCGGCAGGGAGGGGGGCTGGGGAGGGGGCACCAGCTGAAAGAAGCTTTTGGAGTGTTTTTTTAGGCCTTTCCTCAAGGGTTATTTTGTTCTCTGGGATGCCCCCTTTCTGCACTTCTGGGGCTTTGGTATTTTTTTCTTGGGGGGGTCTCTTTTTGGGGGTTAGGTATGCCTATGCCATTCATGACCAGGTCTCTCCTATCTTTCTTCCCACGGGTGGGCGGGCTTTTTTGGAAACCCTCAGGGATAGGTTCCAAGGTCCTTCTCCATCTCAGGCCTTCACTCAAGTCTAGAAAAAAAGAAATGGAGCTACAATCATTATTTTCAATGCTAAGGCTGTCTTTAGCATATGCGCCACCGGGGTGCAAAGATCCGCCCAGCGCCCACAAATTTAGTTTAGCAGCCCCCAGATTGGGGGGGGGGGGACTCAAAGGAGAATCGCTCACCCGTAACAATGATGTAGCAGAAATAACTGTTTTTGTTTCCTGACTCGGCTCAATATTTGATGCTACGGGGTAACAGAGCGATGGAGGAGGCGGGCGGGGACTTTTCCTCCATTGCTTTTCACTGCCGTCGATCAAGAGGGACCAGTATACAGTAGGTATACATTTGGCGCCCCCCATAATTTGTTACCTGGGTCCACCACACGCCTTGCACCCTCGGGTAAAGACGGCCCTGTTCAATGCAGCTAATTTGTCCATAATGGAGAGTCTTCATTTATTCCAATGTATTATATCCATATTTAGAGCTTTTAAACTGATACAACTTGTTTGTTCAAATTTTGGGTAAATTTGCACCCCCAGATATCTAAAACTTTTCCTAGCTATTGGAATCTTCAACATTGCTGTTAAAGTCTGTTGTTTATGAATAGGGTGGTGTATGAAAAAGCATGACCTTCACTTTCTTAAAAGTATCCTGCAATCCTGAGACCCTGGAGAACTGTTCCAACTCTGTACATAGTATTTTTCCTGCTGTGATAGGGTCAGAGGTGCATAAAATTATATCCTCTGCAAAGAGGCTTGAATTTTGTTCATTTCTGTTTGCAACCACTCCTGTATGAGTAGGTCCCAGGGGGGTTTGGGCTTCTACATGCTGGAGGACCAGAAACATTTCCTTGTTTGCAGCTGATGGCATAGGGACAGGGCTCCCAATCTGGACAGCGGGGTTCCTCTATTCCAGTGGAAAGGGGCCTAAGTTTCCGTGATGGTAGAGGCCCACCCCGGTCAAAGATTTAGGCACCGGCTAAACCTTACACCTGTTAAGCTCACCTGTTTCTATAATTCGGTGAGATAGGGGTTACAACAGCAACAAAGATCATCGTTCATCTAAGGAACAATTGCTATTTCAGGCTCTCACACGAGAGCAGAATCTAATCAAACTGCTTTTGGTTCTGGATCAATGTGGATCATTTATGGATATTAACTTATTTATCTACTGCTTTTCCTCCCAAACTGATGTTTTGTGTTGTTGCTCCCTGGAAACTCTTGGTTCGTAAGCTGCTTTGGACAAGTGCAATGTATGTTGTTCTACAAAATGCAGTGTAGATGGACAGTAGTACCAAAAATAAATATGTGATTTTGAAGAAGCCTCAGACTTCACCGGCACATCTAGTGAAATATATATTCAAGACTAAGTCCCACTGAAGGCCATTGAATGGGCCTTAATCATGGCTTATCTAAGCCCCATGGGGGGTACTGGGACCTTGTCTAACTGGGGTGGCTTTTTAAAGGAATCTGCCTTTCTCCATTTTCTCTTGCTGTCTATCACAACACACACTTGCATGTATGCTACCATCTCTAAGTTGTCCAAAGATTTCATCCATTCCCCAGCTATAAATCCTTAACTTCTCAGCTGGCTTCTCTGTCTGCTTCATGGGACAATGAAGCAGAACAGGTGAACATCTAGATGGCACAGTTTCCTACCTGCCATGTTGATAGGAATGCTGACACAAAAACCACAATTATCTAATCTGAGAGCACGCCTCACACTGCTTATTGAACAATGTCCGGTAAGAAGTGGGCAACGGAATAGCGATGATGCAAAGTTGTTTCTTGCTGTCTCTACGGTAACCCTGCAGAATGTGAGGAAGGGGCTATGAGAATATTAGAATCAGAATCAGATGATGTCATCATGGAAGGTGGAAGAGTAGCCCAGGGGTGAGAAAAGGGTGATCAGTTCACCCTGTTTGACCATTATCTACACAAATGCTCCCTACACATTTTTAAACATAATCATCTGAATTTTCCTTTGGAGTTTGTTACTGTCTTCCATGTAGACGATGTTGGAGAAAGAGAATTGCACTCTGGAGATGGCCAGCCGAGAGGAAGTTGTAGGAAGTACTCAAACCGTATTGTTCCTGCCTTTGTGAATAGCGAGCATGGTGTAGTGGTTAAGAGCGGTGGACTCGTAATCTAGTGAACCGGAATCAATTCCCTGCTCCTCCACATGCAGCTGCTGAGTGACCTTGGGCCAGTCACACTTCTATGAAGTCTCTCAGACTCACTCACCTCACAGAGTGTTTGTTGTGGGGGAGGAGGGGAAAGGAGATTGTTAGCTGCTTTGAGACGCCTTAAGAGGAGTGAAAGGCGGCATATCAAGTCCAAATTGTGTTGAACAATATTGAGCACAATAGTGTTCAAAGGCAACCTTGGAGGTAATCTAGTCAAACTCAGAGCAGGAAGTTTGCAGCTACAGCATCTCTGACTGTCCAAGGGTGCCTAATCTGTGGCTTTCTATAGTTGGATTACAACTTCCATAATCCTATGGTAGCTAGGACTGATGGGAGCTGGAGTCTAGGGACATCTGGAGGCACACAGCTTATCTATCCCTGGAGTATGTAGTGCAGTTGAATCACATAAATTAGAAAATAACATTATAGAAAACGCTAATAACCTTGGCGAGCAAAATACACAAAGTGTGGCACCTACAGCATTACACTACACAGCATTAGCCTTCATACAAGTAAAACTAAACTAGAGATAAAAAAAGATAGCTTCCAAACAGCTACACATCTTCACGTTACCTGCACTGCTCTCCATGTCTATTGTACAAGAATGCAGAATGTATCATATCCTAAGAAGAAATCAGAAGGTCTGCAAGAGAGACTACACACTGGGCCGCCTTCCCCTCCTATAGAAGGAGCTCCTTTCTCAGGCTGGCTGCCTCCCTGACCCAGCTGTGCTCTGGTATCCAGGCAGAGGGGTGGATGCTGGTTAGCAGAGCAGGCTCTATGACCTTAGTGAGTAGCTAAGGGAGGCATTGTGAGCTCCTCATTCAGGGGCTGTTTAAAAGGCCAGGCAGGCACCCTACAAGTTAGCTATGGTGTCCAGGCAGAGAGAGGCTGGTCACCAGGACAACCTTTGGCGGGGACAGCCTTTGCAACTTTACCAAATGAGACTCCCCTAAGGTCAGGCTTCTGCTGCTGCTGCTGCTGCTGCTGCTGCACCACCAGACCAGGTAGAGATGCAGGCCCCTGAATGAGTGTCTCTAAGACTTGCCTGCCTGCCTGCCTGCCTAGCTAGAAGATAGCTAAAAGTCAGGGACGATTCCTGCCAAACCTCTACATGCAATTAATTTCTCAGAGCAGAGGCTGCCATCCTGAAGGCTTAAGGTAAAGGTAAAGGTACCCCTGCCCGTACGGGCCAGTCGTGTCCGACTCTAGGGTTGTGCGCCCATCTCACTTAAGAGGCCGGGAGCCAGCACTGTCCGGAGACACTTCCGGGTCACGTGGCCAGCGTGACAAAGCTGCTCTGGCGAGCCAGCACCAGCGCAGCACACGGAAACGCCGTTTACCTTCCCGCTAGAAAGTGGTCCCTATTTATCTACTTGCACACGGGGGTGCTTTCGAACTGCTAGGTTGGCAGGCGCTGGGACCGAACGATGGGAGCTCACCCCGCCGCGGGGATTCGAACCGCCGACCATGCGATCGGCAAGCCCTAGGCACTGAGGTTTTACCCACAGCGCCACCCGCGTCCCCTATCCTGAAGGCTTAGTCCATAGTAAAGTTCAGCCAGACCTTAGGCATGTAGGGAACTGTTACAAGAATTTCCCCATCAGAGATCTCAGGGGCTGAGAAGAAGAAGAAGAAGAAGAAGAAGAAGAAGAAGAAGAAGAAGAAGAAGAAGAAGAAGAATAGTAGTAGTAGTAGTAGTTTGGATTTGATATCCTGCTTTATCACTACCCGAAGGAGTCTCAAAGCGGCTAACATTCTCCTTTTCCTTCCTCCCCCACAACAAACACTCTGTGAGGTGAGTGGGGCTGAGAGACTTCAGAGAAGTGTGACTGGCCCAAGGTCACCCAGCAGCTGCATGTGGAGGAGCGGAGACGCGAACCCGGTTCCCCAGATTACGAGACTACCGCTCTTAACCACTACACCACACTGGCTCTCTCTCTCTCTCTGAGATGGAGCATAATAACATAAGAAGAGCCTGCTGGATCAGGCCAATGGCCCACCTAGTCCAGCATACTGTTCTCACAGTGGCTAGTCAGATGCCCTTGGGAAGCCTACAACTTGGACTAGATGATTCTCCGGATTCCTTCCAACTCTACAATTCTGTGATACTACAAGGTATCAGACAGTCCATAAGGTACTTTGGCCTCATGTTGTTTATGACTTTGTGTATTAACACAAGTATTTTGAAGTTGGCCCAGTAGTTAGTGCTTCCAAGCCATACTTGTGGTCTTCCTAGAGCCATCCAACAAGTCACTATGGGAAATGGGATGCTAGAATAGATGAACCATTGTCTGATCCTACCTTTAGCTTGCTGCTCAGTGCCTCCTAACTCTGCTCACTGGACCACATTGGCACATGTTCAGTTAGCCCTAAACGGAGACCGTCTATATGCTATTCTCTGTGCTCTGAAAACGACAACGTACAGGCACCCCATCACTTCTGCACAATCAGCTCACATGACCATGTATACACACAGTATGGGGAAATAAATAATTAATTTCATACCTGAAAATGGCAGAAGACAACCAGAGAGTCCTCATTGCCCACAGGAGACCCTCCCGGAGCCCGAAGAGGACATCAGCAAGAGTGGAGGAAGCACCGAAGAGATGGGACGTGCAGTGGGGCCTAATAGCTGGTATTTGGGGTAGCGGAACAGCAGCCTCTTTCCCACATACCCTTCTATCCTCCTGCTGGCCCCAGAGCTTCAATTCTAGTTGTGAATATTTTTTGATACAGTGTTTTGGGTATGGATTGAAGAGAGAGTGGCTGGGAGGGTGTTCAAAGCAGGGGTATGCACTCATTGGACTAGTGTAACTAGCCTAGTCTCATATTTTCCTGGCAGTAAATTAGTGTATTAAAATGTATACCTCTTACTTGGAACATAACCCCTGTGTAAGTGGGGGGACGGGGATGCCTGTAATAATAAATTATTGTTATACCCCATCCATTTGGCTGGGTTGCCCCAGCTACTCTGAGCTGCTTTCAACGTAATATAAAATTACAACTAAACATCAAGCATTACAAATCCCCAATATAGATGTCTTTAGATAGATGTCTTTGGAAAGTCATGTAATTGGTTACCTCTTTGACATCTGATGGGAGAGTGTTCCACAGGATGGGCACTACTACCAAGATGGCCCTCTGCCAGGTTCCCTGTAACTTTACTTTTCTTGCAATGAGGGAACTGCCAGAGGACCCTCGGAACTGGACCTCAGTGTCTGGGCTGAACAATGGGCGTGGAGATCCCTGATGGATCAGATTGAAAGTCCGACTTGGTGTTGATCACTCTGTTTAGCACAGTGGTCATGTGGGTGTGTCTATGTAGCTCCCAGATAGAACCTCTTGTGTTTTCTCCTCTATGCTTGGTCACAGAATGTCTCTTTGGGTGATGAAGATTCTGTATAGCTGCTCTATATCATTGGCAGCATGTTTTGAGCTAGCATTGTGGCTAATAGACTCAAGCTACGAATTGAACAGTCCCTTGTTCGACACTTTCCTCTGCCATGAAGCCCAATAGGTCACCTTATGCTGGCCACTCCTTTAGTTTTGCCCCTCATTTGCAATATAGTGGGATGATAGTACTGATTTAGCTTCGCTTCCTGCCAAAAAGACTTAACTTCTCATAGGGTTGTTTTAAGGATTGCAACTTCTTAAGTTATATGAAGTGTTTTTTGTATTCTGCCAAGTTCTAGTGTTGTGGAAAAGACTTACTCCTACTTATCTCACGGCATTCTCTCTCTCTCTCTCTCTCTCTCTCTCTCTCTCTCTCTCTCTCTCCTCTCTCTTCCATTTCAAACTGAACAAACCTCTTCTACTTATTTATTTGAAGAACTGTAGCTTATTATTTTAGCCGAAGTGGCTCCTGAACTAGCTTACAAAGATCAGTAGCAAGTAGTCTTCCTAACCTGTCATCTCCCCTCCCCCTTCAAAATAAAGTACCTGTTTGCAAATAATGTTTATCTCTGGCTTTTACTAGAATTATCACATGTGTATTTTAGCAAAGCTTAACAAGATGTCATTGTTAGCTTCCCGTCTTGTTTCCCCCAGGACTGTACTCCACAACATTTTATTATTATTATTTTTTCTGCTGCCTTTTCCAAGCAAACTCCTCAAGATAGTTTGCAAGCAGGTAAAAGCAATAAATATTATTTTAAAATGTCAGAACAGCAATAGCATGTTACATATACAATGCATGATATTGCAGCTGTTGTAAGGAAAGAAAAAAGAGAAGAGAAGGAACGTCTGGCTTTTCCCAACGTAAAGTAGCAATTCTCTCTGGAGAGCCAGTATTTTACAAAGTTCATATTTGGGGCTTGTCTGCAGCAAGTCATAACATTTTGCAAACGGGGGGTGGGGGTGGGTCTTAATTCCCCCCCATTGTGTGTGAATACATTTCCCTAGCTATCACCTGCTGCCAAGCAGATGTGTTATTTATTAAACCTCTTGGTGGGAAAAGGATCCCCTAAGCTTTGAACATCTGTGATGATGAAAAGAGCCTGGTTTTCGTTGCCAAAGCTGCTTTTTGTCTGCCAATCTGGGTGCTCCTCATGTATAGGCAGCGGCATGCTTTCTGCACATGACGGAGTGTCTTCTTCAGTTCTCTGTGGATTAATGTTGGAAAGGCTTGCAACAAGCCCTCAAAAATGCTTTTCGACACTCAGAGCTTCTCAGTGAATGTCCCTTCTGAACTTGGCCCCCTAACCCATGAAGTATCTACAAAATGACATCACAAAGTCTTGATGACATTAATGAGAAACTGAAAATTTAAAAAGTAAAAAGAAAACTACTAAGCCAAATGAGCATATATAAAGATCCTTGAATGCCTCTCTCACCACCCCCCGGGCTGCTTTTATAGTCTCAAATGTTGTTGGGGTTTGCAAAAACCCCAAAGTCCTGGAGTCCTGCAGGCCAGGCTCAGAATATGAACCCGGATAGAGCAGAGGAGGAAAGATCCCAATTCCTTGGTGGATTCTTCAACCTCTTTGCCCAAGTCTTTCTCACACTACTACCTCAGATGCAACAGGAAGTTTCATAATTCCCTTTTCACCTGAATTTTGCTGTGTGCAAATTGGTGGCTCCTAAATCATGCCCTGGCTCTAGTGACTGATGTTCATAGAATATTTACACAGTAAGCTGCATTGGTTTGTTTGTTTGTTTATTCATATAATTCCTAGGCCACCTTTCTAGAATATATTTGGTGCCATGGGAGACCTGCAAGTGATTGATATAAAACTGCCGTCACCACAGTGCATTCCATTATAAAGCATTTGTTGAATTCATAATATAATTCCATTCTGAAAACATGACAAGATGAACAGATTTTTTTTTTTAAAAAAAAGCACCTATGTATGTAAATAACATCTAATTAGCTGGAAGATAGCACTGTTCTAAAAAGGGAATTAAAGCACCCACATCCAAAAATTATAACCTTCCCACCAATTCTGTATATGTTTATTTCTTTCATTCTGATACTGTGGTCTTCCAGTAGGACTGCGGGTGATCAAAGGTGTAATGTGATTTGATTTGACTTTCTGGCGTCTCAGCACCCATATGATTATAAAATACTGAATTGTTAGCAAATTGATGGTGCATTGCAGATACATACTGAATGAGGAGATCCAGCACTGAAAAAATTCATACACTTACCCTTTCTCAAAGGAATTGCAAATTGTCAAAAGGCAATTTGCAAACATGCCATTAAAAAACTGCTTAAAATAGTCTTAAAAGCAGTTCAATAAACAACTAAAGATTTTGCATTGTTTTAAAGTATAGGACAGAGAACCTTTCATCCAGCTGGAAAAGCTTCTTGAATTAGTCTTGCCCATCCCTTTCAGTGGTCTACTCAGAGTAAGTCCCAGACCTCTAACCATTACACCATGCTGCCCCTCCAGTATATAGGATTCATGGCCAAGCAGTGACACAGTGTGCCCCTCTGGTGTGCTTTTGGGTATTTCAGGTAGCACCCAGGACCCGGTCTTATCATATTGGCCCTGAGCCTACAATGCTGACCCACCGCATCCAATTGTGCAAGTGATTTTCATAATGGTTGTCTTTAATATTTGACAGCACGGTTTTCTGCTGGGTTGCACTGCTTAGTCAATGAGAACCTCTGCAGACAAATAAAAATGGGATTGGATGGCATGGAAATTGAGAGTCAAAAGGGCCCTGTAAATAATTTTAGAGTGCCTCCGGCAACCTGCTCGAACACTGCCATTATAAATAAGGTGTAATGTACTAGAGACTGAATTACAATCAAGGCAGCCATAAGGATGTGGAATGTGGACCGTGCTTATTTAAAGTATATACAGTTGGATTATGATCTGCAGGCAGCACAGCGTGAGGAATCAATAACCACTCACTCAACCAGGGGCCAAGGAGACTGTGATTATAAAAAAGGAGTTGGTGACAGGGAAGGGAGGGGGAGCGACTCAGAATTGTAAATGCCGATTTCCGAGGACGGTAGATATAGTAGTATAAGTTTCATTAATAGAGTGGCATTTATTAGTTGGCCTGTTGGCTCTCCATAAAATGCCAATGCGAAAGGAGGCTGAGATATCCTTTGGGGGGGGGGGGTTGGTAGGAATTTTGTCTTTTCTTCTTGATGATACAATGGGCTTTTCTTTCTGCTGCATGCATGGTCTTTGAAGAACTGTTTGCACCTACTGAACCAAATGCTACTGTGTCAGTGGAGCTGTGTGTGTGGAAGTGGTTTAACCTGCTCTGATGTGTGCTAAACTGCAGGGGTCAGCAAACTTTTTCAGCAAGGGGCTGGTCCACTGTCCCTTACACCTTATGGGGGGCCAGACTATATTTTGGAGAGAAGAAAAGAGAACGAATTCCCAGGCCCCACAAATAACCTAGAGATGCATTTTAAATAAAAGCACACATTCTACTCATGTAAAAATGCGCTGATTGTAAAAATGACTGTCCACGGGCCGGATTTAGAAGGCTATTGGGTCGGATCCGGCCCCTGGGACTTAGTTTGCCTACCCATGTGCTAAAGGATATTGTAGCAAACACGTCTGCCCAGAACTTTGCTCCAGGGAAGCTGTCTGAAGCAAGGAGGGGGGGGAACAGTTAAACCCAAGAAGGGGAATCTTTTTTAGAAACAAATAAACAAAAATGGAAGCTTGTGGCACCTTCAAAGGAGCTGTTGTGGCATAAGCTTCTGTGGACTAGAGTCGATTTCCCTGAATGGTTTCTTATGAAGGGGTATCTAGTCCATGAAGGTTTGTAGGTAAGGTGCTAAGTAGGAATGTCTCTGACCAGGGCTCCCAATAGTCAAGCTTCAGATTCTGGTGCCTGCGTCAGCAGCATTGTTTCAACAGCACTCTTGCCAACCTGCTGAAGTACTCAATTCTTTTGACAACAAGAACCAGTTCCTGTCCACCAGGGTCTATTGCCCCCCCCCAAAAAAAAGTGCTTGGCAGATCCACAACATACATTAAAAATACATCCAGTACACAGCCTCGGTCTAGTATATCTGAAGGAATGTCTCCACCCCCATCATCCAGCCCGGAAACTGAGGTCCAGCTCCAAGGGCCTTCTGGTGGTTCCCTCACTGCGAGAAGCAAAGTTACAGGGAACCAGGCAGAGGGCCTTCTCGGTAGTGGCACCCACCCTGTGGAACGCCCTCCCACCAGATGTCAAAGAGATAAACAACTACCAGACTTTAAGAAGACATCTGAAGGCAGCCCTGTTTAGGGAAGCTTTTAATGTTTAATAGACTATTGTATTTTAATATTCTGTTGGAAGCCTCTAAGAGTGGCTGGGAAAACCCAGCCAGATGGGCAGGTTATAAATAATAAATTATTATTCTTATTAGTAGTAGTATGGGACTTCCCCTCAAAAAATCCCATGAATTGTTGTTTGTTAGGGGTGTTGGGAATTGTAGTGTTGTACGGTGTTGTAAGGATGCTTAACACCATTCACTGAGAGATTGAAACGGTATAGAGTAGGGCGTTACCTGAGTGGGTGATATTGGGGTGTGTGTGGTTATGCTGCTGTTTGTGTGGTGGCATATTGCTCTATATAAGGAGTCTTCAACTTCTTCAGAACTGGGACACACCTTTCACCCTAAGATGCATTTTGGGACCTATTTATAAATTTATTTTTTTACCATACATTTGCATGGCTGTAGTGCTGCTCTTGCAACGTACCTTAGATCAGGTTGCAACCCAAAAGCTGAAAGACCAATACTCTAGATCATAGGCCTACTGACCCCTTTTCAGAAAAAAAGATTACTCAGTGCACCCCTGGAAATCTACCTGGAAATCTACCTGGTTCACCCAAACACTGGAAAACCCCTTGCCTCCAGCAGGATCACCAGATCCAGGGGAGGTGTCATTGCTGTCATTGAAACAGCACCCGAACTGGCGGTAAACGGCACTACACAACAGATAAAACATGTACAAACGGTTTTTCAATAATTTCTTCTTTCTTTATGTTTCCACTGCCCCCTTATTTTTATTCAACACCCCCCAATTGCACCTGAGGCTGCTCTAGATGGAAGTGGGTGAATGAGCTGGTTGTAAATTGTGATTAATGTTGCCTGGATTTTTTGTGTTTGCACCAGATGCTTGCTTTGCAACAAATTGTTGGCTGGGGGTTAGCTACGTGTGTTATGGGTATGATTGTTGGGAATGAACAGGAGTGAAATTTGTATGTGGAAGGATGCGCTTGGAAGATGCTGCCTTGTAGGGCTGCCAACTTAGAATAAAATATTGAGGGACCCATGTAAACCCCGCCTTTCATGATTGATCACAAGATGTGGCATACCCATCATCTTTGGGGTGGCCCCTCAAATATTGTATTAGAGGGGGGCAAAGGGGCCTCGGCCCCTAGGGTTTGCCTCTTATGCTGCCTTGTGTATAGGGTAAAGTATAGGTGCAGCGTTTACCTTTGTTTAGTTATTAATAATAACTAAATTAATAATATTTTAGTTACTAATTTATTTAATAATTAATAATAACAAGTTAATAATATTAAATTTTATTTTATATAATTAAAAATTAAAAATTATTAATAAATTAATATTAATTTGTACATGGCATTTTTATTGTATCCAGGGAAATACTTCTGCCTGTGCAATGGAACTCGCCGTCCTCCTCACACGCCTCTTGTCTTCCCTAATCTGCTCCAGAGAATTGGGGGAACCACCAGAACATATTCTGAGGTAGTAGGGGCAGGCAGGCGAGACACAGAGGAGGGAGGAAAAGCTCCTTTGTGCAAGGGAAGCCCTTGTACAGTGTTACCGCAGGTTAAGAACTTAATTCGTTCTGGAGGTCCGCTCTTAAGCTGAAACTGCTCTTAACCTGAGGAACCACTTCTGCTAATGGGGCCTCTTGCTGCCGCCCGCCACTGCGCAATTTCTGTTCTCATCCTGAAGCAAAGTTCTTAACCCGAGGTGCTATTTATGGGTTAGCGGAGTCTGTAACCCGAAGCGTCTGTAACCCGAGGTACCACTGTACAGTTAATTTCCCTTTGACATTTACATGAATATATATATAGTTTTCTTGCTAATTATTTGCTCTTAAATTGTTCACCATCTCTCTTGGAGCAAAACACTGGTCTCTAAATGTGGATCTTCATCATACTTTGCATTAGATTTTCATTTGTAATCATATCTTGTTATTTTTTTATACTTTAAAATTATTATTATTAAATGCAAATTGGTGTGAAATTGATTGAAGCAAAATAAATGAATAACTGATTAAAATCATCAGTTAAAAGAAAAGAAACATAGGAAAACAGATAAAGAAACCATTTTGGTGTTCTTTTAAAGTCTTAGCAAGTGCAATGCCCAATGGAACCAGGAACCAGATGGCTGCTGTTAGGAAGTGTCAGTCAGATTAAAAATGGGGAGTGAAGAGAGCAAGGATAGAACCTGCACAGGCCGCACATTTCCCTGTTCTGCATTTTGCATGCATTTTGTAATAACAGGATGGATTCATCTTTAACTTCCTATGCGAGTTAAAAATAAATAATAAAAATTTGGAGGCCATTCCCACCACCCAGCGTTGTGATTGGAACAAACGAACAAATGGTTTGCAAGTGTGGATCTCAAGGGCAACTAGGTTGTATTGCAGAATTTTGTGTGTTTGAGGGCCTGTAACTTGTCACACCGTTGATATAACAACAGCAGCAGCAGCAGCAGCAGCAGCAGCAGCAGCAACAACAATACAACACGTCTAAATACCATTTCCATTGGTGCTTAAATATTATAAAATCAGAAATAAACATGATCATACTCATTATTACAGTGGAGCTGAGAGAAAGTATTTAACCCCCACCTTTCCTCCAAAGGGTTCAAGGTGGTGCACATGGTTCTCCCTCTCCTCATTTAATCCCTATAAACAACCCTGTGAGATGGGCAGGTACATTAGGGGCTAACCAGGTTGTCCCCCACCAAAGGCACAGACTCAGAGGGACGCAAATATGGCACCATTCCGCCTCTCTGCCCATCTGCACACTCCACACTTCACTGCTCTGGGCAGCTGGGCAAGGTGCACAGGCTCCCCTGGGCGCTTCGGCAGGAGAATCCAGTTGCTGGCAATGACATCCCTGTAGGGCCCCCTCCGTGCTTGGTAGTGGCACTATTAGCTCCTTCCCAAGGGTGCAAGGAATGGGGAGGGGGAGTTGCGCCAATACATCTCATTGACAAGGGTGCAAGGGAGCCTAGGTATACCTCTGAAGGTAAATTAAGCTGAGAGATAGTCGCTGGCCCAAGGTCACCAAGTGAACTTCATGCCTGAGTGGGGACTTGAACCCTGGTCTCCCAGGTCCTAGTCCAGCACTCTAACCACTACACTACACTGCCTACGTCTCCCTAGTGAATTTGTGGCAGAGGTGAGATTTAAATTGGCTGTAGTTCAGAATATTGGTTATCTTGTTAGCCATGCTTTTCAAATGCAATTTGAAGAGGGGCTGAGTACATATAGGAGATCAGCCAGATCAGAGGTTACTGGGACCTACAAGACCAATGTTGAAAGTTGAGTTTAATCTCTCTCTCTCTTTCTCTCTTTCCCCTGTGTGTGTGAGAGGGGGAGGGGAGAGGGGACACAGAGACCAATTGCCTGCTCTAGGCTACTTGCAATATCAGTTTTTTATTCATGAGTGTTATAAAAAATATATGGTCACAAGCTTCATGCACAATTACATTCAGAGAGAGAAAAGCGATCCATTGTCTAGGTGGGAGGTGTGGAAAGTTCCTGGCTCTTGCTAAGGGATGCTAAGATGATTGTGCCACCTGCACATTAGGAAGCCACTTCCACAAACTCCTGCTCCCACTCCATCTGTTTAAATTTATGGCCTTCCGCTGCTGCTTTTTTCTTTTCTTTGCATGGACTCAATTCTCTTGCATCTTCCGTTTTTTTCTGTAGATCACGTTTAGCTTGGTAATCATACTGGGAAAAGGAGGGTAGTAAGGGAGGACAGGCCGAGGTGTGTGTTGCTATTCACATGGGGAAGATTTTTCCCCAAGAAAAATAAGCCGTATAACTTATTTTAATAATGACCTTGAAAAATTAAATAAAAAGACAATAAGCATGGTAGATTAGAAAGAACAAGCCAATTAAAAACAAAACATGCTCTGCAAAATTCTGTGACAGATAAAAGTGGCCTGCAACCTTGACAGTAAGAGATGAATACTAACATGATTTTGCAAGGACCACACACGGCTGTGGGTTTTTAAAAGCCTTCTGAATTTTTAAAGAGTTGTAGGCTATTTTAGAAAAAGTAGAAAGGTGAAAAGGCTATCTCACTCCTTTTTATTTTTATGTTTTCAGTTAAACAACTTGGGAAGGGATGTGGGGAGGAGGAGAAAGCCATACCGAGTTTGCCTGCAGCTGGAAGGCATGGAACAACATTTCTCCAACTTTAATATCTGCTGTTTCATTTTATATTCATCATGTCAGCATAATCTGCTTTTATGGGAATAGTCTTGGTTCCCGACCAAATGCATTTAAGCCCTTTTGCTTTTAAGTTTGATTGTAATGCGACTTGAAAATTTCAATGAAATGTTTATATTTAAGGACTGTAGAAATGGCAGAGAGAAAATGGAATTACAAAATCAATCAGAAAGCATCTTGCTCTTGTGTGCGTATGTCTCTCTGTTTCCTTGTCTCTCTGACCTTTCTTGTGAGCAGACAACTGAATGGCTGGCTGGAAACGTCTTCCCTGCTTGTTCTTCAGGGACATATTTGTACAATGTGCTGGAAGCAAAATGGGCTTCTTGAGCACAATTCTTCTGCATTTGGAAGGAAAGTGTGGTGTTCAGCAAATTTTTACTCAGAGTAGACCCACTGAAATTAATTGACCTAACTCAGTCATATTCATTAATTTCAGTTAGTCTACTTTGAGTAAAAATTAGTTGCCACCCAATCTACCTGCCAAGGGATAGCTATCCCTTGCCTTTGGGGGGAGGGCCGCCAATTCAGCAGGAACAGAAGAATCTTAAATATATCAGCTCCTAAGCAAGCACAGATTATTGTATTGTATTGTATTGTATTGTCATATATCATATCATAATCTTGTAATGCAGTTTTCAGTGATGACTGCGCTTCAGTCAGATGTGAAGATATGAATTTCTTGGCAGGCCTTGGGAAAGTAAAGCAAATTTCCTGCTTTTTTTAGCATTCTTCTGTAACATAGGGAAGTATCCCACTAAGGCTGGATCAAAGAAGCATTTCAGTTAAACACGTTGTGAACTTTGTATAAGAAATTGGGTTAGCAAAAGTGGAACTCCACAGTGCCATTTGCACAGTGTTAGAATGCCTAAACAACGGATATAAAGCACTTTTTCTTTGCCAATGTAGCTGAGTCCTAAGTGCTACTCAGGTGGAGGCCATGGCTTGGTGAAAGAGCATCAGCTTTGCATTCAGAAGGTCCCAGGTTCAATTGTTGGCACCTCCAGATCGGGCTGAGAGAGACTCCTGTCTGAAACTCAATAGAGTGGCCACCAGCCAGTGTAAGCAATTCTGAACTAAATGGACCATGTGGTCTGACTATGTATAATTTAAATGGGTATATTCTAAGAACAAACATTGGGTATTTACAACCCAAAATGTTGGTCATGTTATGGTGCACATATGCTTTATTTATTTATTTATTAATTTATTTATTTAATTTATATCCTGCCTTTCCTCCCCAAGGAACCATGGTGGCAAGTACACAAATCTTTATACAAATGGATTATCTAAAAAGAGTTCCAGCGCAGATTCCCCTTTAAGGTTGCAGTTCCCAGCATCTGCTATGGTGGAGTTGTGCTTGAAAATTCAACCACTAATACACTTTCCAAAATAAATATATTGAGGAGCAAGACAGGGTTTTAGATGTGTTTAGAGGGACAGCAAACAATCAAGAGAGTTTACCCAAATAGAGGTGATGGTTTACAGCTGAACAGGCTGCCTGGGTAGGTAATTAGCTGTTGTGGTTCCCACCAATCCACAATAATTTTGGAAACATTAGGCTAACATTAGAGAACCCTTGTGTGTACAAAGCAGTCTGCCCAACCTGACTGCTGACTGTTCTAATCTTATTTTGCATTCCAAGGTGGAGAAGAATTTCTGGGTAAATGACCCTCAATTCATAATGTGTCTGAGCATTACAAGCTGGGCAAATTTTCATTCTGAACTTTGACAGTGTTGCTACTTACCAAGGAATATTAAATAGCTAAGCCAATTTCTTCTTTTCACACTTATAATCATAGAATATAATCATAGAATCATAGAGTTGGAAGAGACCACAAGGGCCATCGAGTCCAGCCCCCTGCCAAGCAGGAAACACCATCAGAGCACTCCTGACATATGGTTGTCAAGCCTCTGCTTAAAGACCTCCAAATAAGGAGACTCCACCACACTCCTTGGCAGCAAATTCCTCTCTCGAACAGCTCTTACTGTCAGGAAGTTCTTCCTAATGTTTAGGTGGAATCTTCTTTCTTGTAGTTTGGATCCATTGCTCCGTGTCCGCTTCTCTGGAGCAGCAGAAAACAACCTTTCTCCCTCCTCTATGTGACATCCTTTTATATATATGAACATGGCTATCATATCACCCCTTAACCTCCTCTTCTCCAGGCTAAACATGCCCAGCTCCCTTAGCCGTTCCTCATAAGGCATCGTTTCCAGGCATTTGACCATTTTGGTTGCCCTCCTCTAGACACGTTCCAGTTTGTCAGTGTCCTTCTTGAATTGTGCCCAGAACTGGACACAGTACTCCAGGTGAGGTCTGACCAGAGCAGAATACAGTGGCACTATTACTTCCCTTCATCTAGATGCTATACTCCTATTGATGCAGCCCAAAATTGCATTGGCTTTTTTAGCTGCCGCGTCACACTGTTGGCTCATGTCAAGTTTGTGGTCAACCAAGACTCCTAGATCCTTTTCACATGTACTGCTCTCAAGCCAGGTGTCACCCATCTTGTATTTGTGCCTCTCATTTTTTTTTGCCCAAGTGCAATACTTTACATTTCTCCCTGTTAAAATTCATCTTGTTTGTTTTGGCCCAGTTCTCTAATCTGTCAAGGTCGTTTTGAAGTGTGATCCTGTCCTCTGGGGTGTTAGCCACCCCTCCCTGTTTGGTGTCATCTGCAAATTTGATCAGGATGCCCTTGAGTCCATCATCCAAGTTGTTGAAAAAGATGTTGAATAAGACCGGGCCCAAGACAGAACCCTGTGGCACCCCACTAGTCACTCTTCTCCAGGATGAAGAGGAACCATTGATGAGCACCCTTTGGCTTCGGTCAGTCAGCCAGTTACAAATCCACTGAGTGGTAGCATAGTCAAGACCGCATTTTACCAGCTTCTTTACAAGAATATCATGGGGCACCTTGCCAAATGCCTTGCTGAAATCAAGGTAGGCTACATCCACTGCGTTCCCTTCATCTACCAGGCTTGTAATTTTGTCAAAAAATGAGATCAGGTTAGTCTGACATGACTTATTTTTCAGAAATCCATGCTGACTATTGGTGATCACAGCATTCCTTGCTAGGTGCTCACAGACTGTTTGCTTAATGATCTGCTCCAGAATCTTCCCTGGTATTGATGTCAGACTGACTGGGCAGTAATTATTTGGGTCCTCTCTTTCCCCCTTTTTGAAAATAGGGACAACATTTGCCCTCCTCCAGTCTGCACCTCACCCCACATGAATTGTATGCTTTTTCTTTCTTTCTAATAAAATAGTTTTGTATAAAACATGCCCCCCCCCACAAAATCTTGATAAAGGGCTGTATCTATGTTCCCCTTAGAGTGCATTCTCTAGAATCAGCGGACCCTAGTTGTGTACATTAATTCCAGTGGGTCTGCTATGAGTAACATTGGATACAACTCAAAATTGGAAGGTGTCAACTTAAAAACCACTTCTGGATCTCCAGTGGAAAAGTCTTAGTTAGTCTAAGGTAAATTCACAGATCTGGGAAATTTCAGACAAGAGAGGCATGTTCTAGATTTGTCTGGTTCCAATTTGGGTGTTGCTAGTGTGCTGTCCTTAAGATTTTGTTGGACGCCCATCAACACTAACCAAGGCGGTCAGTGGTCAGGGATGGAGGGAGCTGCAGTCTAATAAAATATTGAGGGCACCATTTTGGCTATCCCTGTTCTAACTGGACAGTGTTGGTCATCAAGTCTTAAGTACATATGCCTTACAAGGATACTGTGAGGACAGAACAGGAATACAGTTTTTTAACCTGTCTTTAAGCTCTTATCTGGAACGCTGGTAGCGCTGTGGGTTAAACCACAGACCCTAGGACTTGCTGATCAGAAGGTCAGCAGTTTGAATCCCCGTGATGGGGTGAGCTCCCATTGTTTGGTCCCTGCTCCTGCCAACCTAGCAGTTCGAAAGCACGTCAAAGTGCAAGTAGATAAATAGGTACCGCTCCGGCGGGAAGGTAAACGGCGTTTCCGTGTGCTGCTCTGGTTCACCAGAAGTGGCTTAGTCATGCTGGCCACATGACCCAGAAGCTGTACGCCGGCTCCCTCGGCCAATAAAGCGAGATGAGCAGCGCAATTCCAGAGTTGGTCATGACTGGACCAAATGGTCAGGGGTCCCTTTACCCTTTACCTAAGCTCTTATCTATTCTTCTAAATACATTTAATACTAACATCACATTACATTGTGCTTGGCACTGCAGTTCATATTTGGGGTTGTGTGGTGTCATATTTCTGTAATGTCAGCTATTCTGTGAAGCCAAGAGTGTGACAGTTTTAATTGCATTGTGGTGCCATCTGACAGGGCAAATTGGAGAGAAGTCTTTTGGCTTGCTAAATACAGAAATCTGAGTGCGCATACTTGCTCACTTAAGAACAGGCACCGACTTTCCTGCTTTGACACCATAACTACGCATGGGTTGTGCAGTGCAGGGCTGCCAACTTGAATAAAATATTGGGGAGGGGGCAGGTAAGCCCCACCCCACATAATCAATCACATGACACAGCACACACAAAGCATCTGAATGGCAATACCCATTAATTTTGAAGGGACCTGGCCCCTTCAAATATTTTATGGGGGGGGCGAGGGACCTCAGCCCCTAGGAGTTAGCTCCTATGGTGAAATGTATACGTGAGTAGCTTGGTTTAAAAATAATGACCCTTGGTCATCGCCGAGATTCTAGGATAAAAGCCAAGAGCTTCTCAGTCTCATGAATATTGTTCACATTTATATTTGCATAATATCATTAGCTGTAGTGATTGATTGCTATAGTTTAGAATGTAATTTGTTTCATAATTGCTAACTAGAATTTTTGTAATGGATGGATTTGTTCTACTAAATTAGTGGTTTTAATATTTGGCCAATATTTGGCCAATTGAGCAAGGCCTTTTCTTTAGAGTGGTCAAACACTGAACATTATAATATCACATTCTAAAGATCAGTGCAATAACATCTAAAGGAGTTGGTCATTCAAACTTTTGCTGCCCCTTTTCCCAGGAGCTATGCAGTACAGCTGTCTTTCTCAACGTAAGACTTTTGATGTGGGTCCAGTGTTGCTGAGAAACAGTTCTTTTGTTGTTATTGTTGTTTTACAGAGCAACTTTCAAATCCCTCTTCGTTCATGAAGCTCACACTGTGAGTGGGAGTACGGGTTAACTACCATCACTCCAGGCTGAGTTCTACCATAAGGCTTTTTTGTGAGGGTGAGAGGGGGAATAAGGGTTAGAGGAGTGGATGTGTTTGCCTGATATCCTTGGAAGATGGTTGAGGAAATTTATAATTACTGTATTTTCCCGTGTATAACACACCCTCGTGTATAAGACGCTTCCTATTTTGGGGGACTCAAAATTAAGAAAATGGGGGGAGATTGCCCCTGTGTGTAAGACTACACCCCCTTTTTTAACATTATTTTTTGGTAAAAAGATCCTAGTCTTATACACAGAAAAGTACGGTAAGTCTAAGTAAAATAGGTCCTCGTGTACCAGCACAGGTTGAAGCCTGCACTGTGCAAGTGAATGGAGGCAAGCAAACCAGCCAGACCAATCCTTCCTTGTTAACTTTGCTGTTGCCTCCTCTGCTCACTCAGTTGCTTGGAACTCTGTGGCTGCCAGGCGAGCTGTTTAATGCAAGGCTGTACCAACCACATAAGCACAATGTTTGCAGCTTCTGTTCACTTAGCTAGGATCCCAAAAACAATGATAAAACTCTCACTTTCCAGACAGGGCTACATACAGTGCTGTGAAAAATATATTTTATGTCTGGTTTAAGTCTAAGGAGTCTCGTATGGCAGAACAACTCTAGCCCTGCCCCATAGCAACAAAATCCCACTTCCTAACCTGAATTATCTGTTTCATCAGTTATTAGCAGACCATCCACCAAGCTACTTAATGTCATCTGTCAGCTACAATGACATCTCTGTCTATTTAGCTGTCCCTATGCATGGGTTTCTCATATTGGCAGGGCATGACCTCAGTTTATATACAGTACTGTATTTCATCCTTAGCAGGTGCATGAAATTCTAGGTCTCCTGATAGTACTGTTATTGCTATTGAGGTTCAGATTAAGGTTTCTGTAGCAGTTGACAAACAGAAGTGTTCTGAGCGGATTTCCATGGTGCTGTTCTCCCCCACGCCCTCTTAAAAATACAGATATTGGTTACATCACCTCTTATATACCTCATAAAAAAGGTTTTTTATTTGAAGCTTTAGTGCTTTTTCAATGTTTCACTACCAAAGGTTATGGACTGTTTCTCTGTTGTCAGAACTAAAATGAACACATTTTTCAAAAGCAAAATGATTATTGTGTGTGTGTGTGAAACCTTGGGTGGGTTAGCTTAACTTGTCCCACTGTTCAAACCTTTTTCACTTGTGCTCCTGTTTTCCCTCTCCTGGTTTGGAAGGTTTTTGTGGGAAGACTAGAAATTGCATTCTATCTACAAGTCATACTTCACCAGGAGAACATATTACACTCCACATTTTGGTTTCTGAGATAACTCAGCTTTTTCAGCCAGAAAAAAGAAGTAGTTAATTTATAGCTTCCAAATTGGAAAATAATGAACCATTTGGCCTAACCTTCTGTCCTGATGGCAGATGAATTTATACAAGGGATAAATTCAGGCATAATGGAAAGCCATGATTTGTTTGGCCAAACCATGGATTGTCTTAATGTCTGAACCTAACTCTGCCCACAAACTGTAATTTGTTAGCTGTTTCAACAGAATGAAAATATACTCTAAAACACAACAAAATACCTCCCCCCGCAACAGTCAGTATTGAGTCTCAGAAGATTTGCTCTAATGGCCAGCTATGCAGGCCAAATGTATTATGAAAGGGGTGCCACATTTCAAAAAGTGAAAATCCAGAAAGAAAAGTTTTTGAGAAAGTCCAAAAAAAATGAAGTTTTTGAGCTAAGGCAGATCGCCAAAAACAACACTGCCAACATGGGTTGCCATATGTCCAGATTTTCCTGGATGTTTAAGTGATTTCTGCCCAGACACTGTTTCTGATGACCAATCTGGCCAGCTAAGTCCGGGAAATTCCAGACGTATGGCAACCCTATATTATGAGTAGGGGTTGGGGCACAAATGTGATCAAGGCTGCAGTTAAAGGCAAACGTACCTAATCCACACATACTGAAACAATACGTGACATTGAGAGCCAGTGTGGTGTAGTGGTTAAGAGCGATAGACTCGTAATCTGGGGAACCGAGTTCGCGTCTCCGCTCCTCCACATGCAGCTGCTGGGTGACCTTGGGCTAGTCACACTTCTCTGAAGTCTCTCAGCCCCACTCACCTCACAGAGTGTTTGTTGTGGGGGAGGAAGGGAAAGGAGAATGTTAGCCGCTTTGAGACTCCTTAAAGGGAGTGAAAGGCGGGATATCAAATCCAAACTCTTCTTCTTCTTCTATTGCCATCCTTTGAAATTACGGTAATACTTCTCTGAGTGTTGTGCTGCAACTCTCCAATCAAATAGTGTGCAAAAATGCATATACCAGGCTGAGGTTTGCATAAAATGCATGTAACATACACAGAAGGATGGTTCCCATCTCCCCCTTTTGAACAGTAATGATGAAGCAGGAAAGAGCATTGTGTTCTGCCATGTCACCTTTCAACTCCATGAAGTAACCTGAAGTGAAAAAAATTCTCTGGCTATTTCCCCCAATGCCCCACTCCCCAAACTTTGCTATGGGAAGGTTTCCCTTTTTTCAATCCATTAGTAACAATGAATGGATGCTAATTAGACAAGCTTTGCGGTTCCGAAACTTTCTACCTCCAGGATCTGCTTGAGAGGTAACAATTAGTATAGCAGGTAGATGCAAATTTTGTCCTAATCAGTTAGCAGTTACTGGAATCATTTTCCATTACTGTACTACCTAATCCATCTTTGAAGATTGCCAAATTCTTTGCCATAATAATATCATTGTTACAACAAGGAGTTCTATAGCTTAAATTTCCTATAGGTAAGCCCATACATTGACCCTGGACTCAGCCTTCCTATTTTAGGCTCAAAAGTGGGGAAGAGTTCTTTTATATTTCCCCCTCCCTTGCCCAAAGATGCCATTCAAAGTAGTTGTCATCTCCTGCCATTCCTTGCCATACCCTCCAACATTTTTCTGATGAAAATAGGGACGTCCCATTCCATAATGATAATTTTACTACAGTGGTACCTTGGTTTTCGAACATCTCGGAAGTTGAATGTTAGGGTTAGGGTTAGTTTTCGAATGCTTTTCTGAAGTCAAACATGCCATGCAGCTTCCGCATTGAGTTTTCCGTAAGTAAATGCTTCTGGTTTTTGAATGTTTTGGAAGTCAAACGGTCTTCTGGAACAGATTACGTTCGAAAACCGAGGTACCACTCTATTTATACCCCACACATCTTACTGGGTTGCCCCAGCTACCCTGGGCAGCTTCCAACATAACTCCATTCCGTTCAACATTTCTCTAATGAAAATAGGTATATTCTAAGGAAAAACAGGACATTCCAGGATCAAATCACAAACCTGGATGGCTTCTCTAAATCAGGGATGCCCCTGGAAAAAAGGGACAATTGGAGGGTCTGCCTTTTCTGCTTCTCCTTTCACACTCAACTTGTGCCCTACTCCACTTCCAGGCTGCATGTGCATTCATCCTTCCTTCTTGTACATGCACCTACAGCAGATTTATTCTTGTATATTTGTTCTTTATGTTCCTAGTTAGTTAGTTAGTTTGTTTGTTTGAAACAACCTTTTCTCTCTCTAATTCTACTCCTGGCCTGCTCCAGCCTTAAACCTCAGAGGAAGGAGACTTCCATTCCCCATAACTTTCCTTTTCTTCTTTAACTTCCCTTTTCCTCATAACTTCCCTTCTCTGCCTTGTTCTGAAAGAGGCTTGTGATGTGGCCAGGGTGCAGGTGGGCAAGTGAGGTGGTACTGAGCAGGCTGCAGCACTGATGCTCCCCATTTGGGAAGCAGAGTGCTGCACCACAGTGCCCCTTGGGTTCTGTCTCTGCCACGAACTTCCTTAGCCACCACATTTGAGAAACCGCGACCCAGCCATGAGATCTCCTGTCTTCATTCTGTGTGTACCATTTGGTCGTTCTCCATATTTTCTTCACAATTTCAGAGTCTACTGTCTACTGCTATCAGTATTAATATTTAATGCTTGTTTAGCATCATTCACATCCTAGACACCGTACAGAAAGCAGCAGTAATACAGTCCCTGCCCACAGGGCTTTCTGCCTTTATTAAACATACAAAACAGGAAAGGGGGGGGTGGAGTGAGTGAGAGAGTGGGAGGGAAATGGTAATGAAAAGCCTGAACGATGAAGAGTCAGAAGTGTTGCAGTGGGTAGAGTAGTGCCTAGGAAATGCTTTTCAAAACAAACGGATGTTCAGGAATGACTCAGGAGACCAATGCAGTTTGATGTAGGCAAGTTCTAAATGTGTATCTATGAGTAGTGTTAGATGGGTCACTGTATTTCTGCTACGTCAGTTTCTGCATGTGTTCATTCATAAGTCCGTAATGACCTGTTCTTACAGTACTCTGAGGTAAAATCAACATGAGGTTATTTTGTCCTAAATTTTGCACAGTTTTTTAAAATGCATTTTGGCATGTTATTTGGGTTGAGGATTGTATTGTGAGCTTCTGTGAAGTGCAGAATCGGAAGGACAATTATATTCTGGCCCAGGTATTATATTGGCACATGGGATATCTGTTGGCTCACTTAAAAGCTTTCAAGGAAGATTGAATACACATTTTTAATAAACAAGCAAACAAAGCATTGTTAATTTATCAGGGGAGAGCATGTGTCCTGCATGCAGAAGGTCTTGTGTTCAATTCCTGGCATCTTTAGGCAGGACTGGGAGAGATTTCCCGTCTGAAACCCTGGGGAACTGCTTCCAGTCCAGTCAATGTGCACAGTACTGCGGTAGATGACCCTGTGGGTTTGATTCAGAATAATGCAGCTACCTATGTTGCTGTTGTTGATAGGCGTTTATTCCCCAGCTCTCCTGAAGTATTCAGATAGGACCATTAGATGGAAGTTTGTGTTTCCTGTCCTTGTTCCTGGTTGGATAATGAGCGACCTGGGCCACTAACTGTCCTCGTTGGGGATTCAAGTGGCAGTGCCTCTGTCTTGGATATGTCGATAGAATAATTAGCAAAGTGCTGAGTAAGGGAGTTTGCAATAATGGTTTAACCTTGTCTCTGTCAAGGGGGAAAACAGCAGCTGGGTATTCAGTCAGCTATAGAACAGTGGGAGTTTTGTGAGGGGGTGGAGGGGGATAAGTCTGATGGACAGGTAAGCTAAGCTCCACGCAAAGGGTTTCACTTTCTAGATAGGGTCTGCTTTGCCTGTTCATATCTGTTCCACCAGCTTAAACTCACATCAGCTATCTTTTCAGTCCTGCAAAATGGGGAGTTTGTGCTGGGGGCCAGTGTTGGAGAAAGGAAAATGAACTTACGTGGAGCAGAAAACCTCTCTTGCGCAGAGGGGCATATGAGTCCTTGACACGAGCAGAATTTTAAAATATTGAAGTCTGTAGCTGTTGGCTACAATCTTTCCAAGAGCAGCTACTGCATATCTTAATTCTGAAGCCAGGGGCAAGCCCCTTTTTTAAGACCACGAAGATTGTGCATGGCTGCTCCTTTTGCTTGTATTCATGAGTATCTTTCAGAAATGGTGTGGGATCTTTCAGTTTCAGCTCATTTTTGGTAGCTGAGCCTAAGCAGGTTGAGTGTTTTGTGTTCTGCTGTTGGCAATGTTTGTACTAGTTTTAATTTGGTGGTATTTGGAAGAGGTTTTGTGTGCAGTGTATACGTGTTTATCACCAGGAGCTTCTGAGATACGAGTGGCCTAATAAAGTTGCATCAAATTTAATAACCTAAAATTTGGGCAACTGGCCCAGGGTCACCAAACCATCTGGGGTTCAATTCTAAGGGTCGAAGCCAGACATTGTGAATGACTTGCTTCTCCTTATATAAGGATTTGAAATGGTTTTCCTGTCTTAATAGCCCGTGGCTTGATTAAGACATAATGGGAATCCATGTTTTCCTGCTATGTCAGGTGTTGGGAACCTTTGGCCCTCCAAATGTTCCTGAACTACAACATCCATCAACCTTGGCCGTTGACCATGCTTGCTAGGGCTGATGGGAGTTGTAGTTCAACAACATCTGGAGGGACAAATTTTCCCCATAATTGTGCCATGTGAATGAGCTGTAGTGAGCTTTGGACTCAATGTGCTCCTCCTACCCACTTCTCTTTCATGGCTGCAAGGAGAAGACCTGAAGCATTCATTTCTGACTTTGAACAGGCCACTGTTCTCCCTGCCATGCAAAGAGTTTGTTTATCTAGTGATCTGAAACCACTGTTTTATCCTGGTTTATTCTCACTAAAATTAGAATTTAAACAAACAAGAGTTCCTGAGCTTGGACACAGGATGTACCTAGGGGTTGGTCAGGTTGGCCACTGCCAAGGGCGCAAGCCCGGGGGGTGGGCCCCACAAAAATTGTGCTTCTCCACTCTGGCTCATAGTGATTCAGAGTCCACCCTGGGCTGCTCCTCCACTGCTCTGGGTTGCTGGGCAAGGCATGCAGGCTGCTCTGTTCACCTTGGTGTAGGAATCCAGTTGCTGGCATAGGGCATCACTGCAGCAGGGTGGGCACTAATTTGTAGGAGAAGGAAAAGGGAAGCAAAAGAGGAAGGAGGTGAAAGAGAAGGCAGTGAGCAGAAGGAGGGAGGCGGAAAGGCAGGCAGACGGACCAACAGAGGAGAGGGGGAGGGGGAAGGAGAAGAGGAGCAGAGCAGCCAAGCTCCAATGGCTCTGGGATGCAAAAGGCAACAAAATGCAAACTTTTTAATTTCTGGTCCATGATCTCTCCCAGCTTTGGAGGCGCAAGGTACACCTCTGCTTGTACATTGCAGGAAACTCAAGCTTTGTTTGAAACCAGATTCAACAATCTTTGTATGAAGCTTTGAAAGAGAAAGAGGTATTGGGTGGGAGTGTGGCATTCACACTCCTTATTCGTGTAGCTGAAAATCATAATCCCATTATGTCTGAACTTGGCCACAGGGTGGGCAGGATCCCCCTGCCTTATTCCCAGAAGGTTCACAGTGCAGAGGGCTTCACTGGACACCTTTGCTGTGAAAGATGTAGCAGACTTCCCCAACCTGATGCCTTCCAGATATTTCAGACTACAACTCACATCAACTCTAGCTTGCACGGCCAACAGATGGAGTGTTGCAAATTGTAGAAGAAACATCTGTAGAGCACTAGGTTGAGGAAGGCTGATCTATAGCACGTTGTCAAAGGGCATGATAAGAGCTGTTCAACAGTGGAATGGGCAACCTTGGAAGGTGGTAGACTTTTATTGGAGGTTTTAAAGCAAAGGTTGGATGACTATCTAACAGGGATTCTTTAGCAGTGATTCCTGCATTCTAGGGAGTAGGACCAGAAAATCCTTGGGAATCCTTTCAAACTCTGCAATTATATGATATTGTGATTTGTTACGTACAGTACCATGATCTTTAAGCTTGAATACTGTTGAGAATGGGAGTTGCTGAGAGATACCCAGGAAGAAGCCCTTTTCAACAGTATCTAAATATACTGAACAACTCTTTGTTTCTGTTCTTGCAGAGATGTCCGGAACGGTTTCTGACATTTCTTTGGTACACTGGAAGCAGCAGTGGCTGGAAAATGGCACCCTCTATTTCCATGTCTCTATGAGCAGTGCTGAACAGCTCTCTAGGAACACACCACCGACCCTGCAGGAGCCGTCAGAGATTGTGGAGGAACAGATGCATATTCTTCACATCTCCGTCATGGTGAGTGACCACCATTCTCCCCTTTACCATCTCAAAGACACCCCTCTTTTCTTGTCACCCTCCTCAGTTCAGCTTCTTCTGCAAAAGAATAATAGAATCATAGAGCTGGAAGGGACCATGAAGATCATCTAGTCCAAGCCCCTACAATATGCAGCTGTCCCTCATCGGGATCAAACCTGCAGCCTTGGTGTTATCAGCACCATGCTGATAACTGACCAACTGCTCTATCTATGGTCATAAGTGGATTTGATTTATGTATATATCCATATATCTACACCTGTATTCACACTGCTTTTCTGCATAAGTTACAGCCTTGCTGTAAAACCACAGCAAAATACAATGGAAGCAAGCAGGCATGACAGGTTAAAATGATATTCAGATAAAAACATCTACCCAGCAAAGGCAAATGCCTGCTGGAATAGTCATAGTCATAGTCATAGTCATAGTCATAGTCATAGTCATAGTCATTCACCAGCAGAAAACAGCAGGAGAAGGTGGATAGCTAAACTTCAGTGGGGGGAAGGTGCTCCACAAGTTGGGTGCCACCACAGAGAATGCCCTCCTTAGTCACTGCCAACCACTCTTCCACCACAGGGAACAGAGGAGGGCTTCTCCTCCAGATCCTAGGCAGCAGTCAGGTTAGCATGGGAGGAGGGCTATTTGGGGTTATTTCTTTGTAAAGGGAATGTGCCTTGAGCAGTGAATGCTGGTCTATCAGAATTAACTGCCCCATCAACCTCATTCTGCCCTCGGCCAGCCCCTATGTGCCTGCCTTCTTGCTTATGACTAACCCAGGGAGTGGCCCTGACTGACCCTGACTGGGTCAGCTTCCTTCTCATTGTAGAATGCAGCAAGAGACCAAAGCAAACGGGGATTAGTTGCCTCTGCTTGTTATTAGTTTTGTCCCCACCTATCCTTGGTGCCTGTGCTTTCTGCCTTACCAGTCCCAAGGGACATCAGCTGCCTCTGGCCTTGAGTATATTCACGATTAAACTCAACTGCTCTTAAAAGTTCCAGGCTGGTCCACTGCCTCTGGGTACTGTGTAGCCAAATTTCCTTTTTAAATTATTTGACAAGAGCAACAAAGTGTGGCCTGGGGGAGTTTGGAGGGATGTTCTCTCTAGGGCAAGGGTAAATGCTAGATGACAAATAGGATGACAACTTCAACATGCCTTTGTTGTCATTATCTCTTGTATAACTCAAAACATGTGAATTGAAGGCTTCAGTGCTGTCAGAAGAGCATGGCTTTTCTATGCTATATTCAGTCAGATAAAGACAAAGCAATGGGACAACATATACTGTACCTTGATGCTTTTTAAAGTTTGATCACACTCATCAAGCAGGTATCAGCAGCACAGTGGTGTTTTGGGGGGGTTGTTTTGTTTTTTGCTGTTTGCACTGAGAAAGCAAATCTGTTATTGCAGCACCCTGCAAATCGAAGCTTTATCACTTCAAGGCTTTTTGTTGTTAAGGCTTTTTTAAAAGCTGCCGCTTGCCACTGTGCAGACTTTCTGGGACTGAGAAGAGAGACTTCCGGAATAGTAGTCTCTGACTGGTGTTCTTCAGAGACAAGGCAAGGGAAAGACACAGGTGATGTCTGAACTCCTCTCACCTTCATAAGATACTCATGATGGGTAGCTTTGTGATAACCTATCCAAGGAACAGTAATTGATTCCACCTTAACTTCAGCTGTAAATTGCCACAGTTCTGCTTGCACAGCTGCTGTACTGGGGATTAAACCACTGTTGTTTCTTTTTCCTTTTCGCTTTTGCCAAGAGGAGTAGTGCCTGTGTTGTGGTACCTGTGTCGAGTATAGAGTTCTTTCTATAATTTTTTATTTTTGCATGTTTTAGTTTGGGGAAAAGACAAGGAGGTTGTGATGGTGGGAAGAATGTGATAGAGGCATATAATGTTACGCATTGTGTGGATAAAGCAGATTGGGATATGTTTTTCTTCCTCACTTGGGACAGATAAAAGGAAGTACTTCACACAGCACATCATTGAACTGTGTAGTTTACTTCTACCAACTTGCAAGGCTTTAAAAGTGGATTCAACACATTTATTGAGAATAAGGCTGTCAGCAGCTACTTGTCATAATGGCTATGAACATCAGCTGCTGGGAATTTCAACTGGGGAGAGCACTGTTGCATTCAGGCCCTGCTTTCATGCTTCCCGTGAACGTCTGCTTGGCTATTTTAGGATCAGGATGCTGGACCATGTCAGACCTTTGACCTGCTCCAACATTATGAAACTGGGGGGTCCATTTCCCCTTTTTGCTGCCACCTTTTGTTTCTGGTGTTGGCAGGGATTGTGTCTGCAGGTGGAGTGAACAAAACTTGTAAGGAGCTTTGAGTGCATACTAAACCCGGCTCTCTATGTTTGCATATAAGTGAAAATGAAATTAATGTTTCCAGCTGTAGCATCTGCAGGAGCTGTAGATACAATATCATACAAGTGCCTTTTTATTTATGTAAGTGTTTTTATGAACCGCTTAGAAAAGTGGTTTTCAACCTTTTTGAGTCCTTGGCTCCCTTGACCAACCACATTCTTTTTGTAGCTCACCTGTGGGATATAGGGAATCCCCACTTACAGGTTCCGTTTTGGGCCACGCTGTATGTCACTGGGACACACATAAGTGGGAATTTTTCCGTTTCACCCTTGCCCCACACCACTCCGTCCCTGCCCATTTTCAGCATCGTTTTTGGTGCGCATGTAAGTGGGAACACACAAAAATACATTGTATTAAGACTTTAAGAGGAGGCTGCTAGGAGAGCACAAAAGGCAGCAGAGGGTGAAACGCAAGTATTTGCTGTACAAAAGACTGATAAGTATAATTTTAAAAATAAAACTGATTTCCAAGGTGCCGGCAAAAGAGATAAAACTAGATGCTTCTTGTGTGGGAAAATAGGACATTTTGCACAGAATTGTACAAAACAAAGTGGCACTAATAAAGAAAAGTTCCAGGGTGGTGGCAGAAAGCAAACTAAAAATGCATTTGCAGTTCCATCAGAACTATCTAGCAATCTCAAGTTAGAGGAAAACTGATGCTGTTGACAGTAACTCTTCTAGTTGGTTAATTGATTCAGGAGCGTCAATGCACATGACATGTGATGCTGATTTTTTTTCAGAGAGTTACCAGTAAATGAAAATGCATCGGAGACAGTTACAATCGCAAATGGCCACAGAATATCTGTGCAAAGAAAAGGAACAGGTTTGCTTCAGTGTGTTGCAGGCAGAGAAACTATTTGTAACGAAGTGATAAATATAGTTTACTTGCCAGAATTAACAGACAGTTTGCTGAGTGTGTCAACTCTGACCAAGCATGCTTTTAATGTAAATTTTAATCGCGACAGATGTGCAATTACCAGAGATGGAATTTTGTATGCACAAGGTTTTGAAAATAATGGACACAGGTCAAGAAAGAGCAAATATGGTCAAGAAGAATTCAAGTGCAACCTGTATCCCAGAAAATGGCGTACCAGAGAGAAAGAATTACTCTCTAACGGAGATGGTCAGGTATATGCTGGCACAGTCTAATTTATCATTTGAATATTGGGGTGAGGCAGTGATAAAAGCAACATATTTGCAGAACAGACTGCTAATAAAAGCTACAAATAGAACAGCATTTGAACTTTGGTTTGGAAGAGTACCAAACATCAGTCACGTTAGAGTTTTGGATCAAAAGTGTTTGCATATGTGCCAGCACAAAGACTTACCAAACTTAGCAAAATAAAAACAGCATTAAGGGTTTTTTTCAGGGCAGTGGAGGGTGTGTGTGCTATGTCCCATTTATGCATTTGGAGTGGGACTTGCCCTTCATCTGACAGGAAATGCACTGCTTGGGGGGGGGGGATACAAAAAAATGGGGTGTTGAGGGTCAGTTGGGGAGGGAGTGAGAAAAGTCCCTATTTTCCTCTAAGGAACATTGGAGGGTATGGGAATCTGAAACGTGTCTGGGAGATGGTGAGGAAGAGGACGATGACAGAGGAGATATACATAGGCGCCGACTCCATGGGGCCTGAGGGGGCCCGAGCCCCCTCAAAAATTCGATTGGGGGGGCGGAGCCCCCCAATAATTTAAGAAAATTATTAGTGCGCGAACCTTCGTGTAAAGTCTGGCGGGCCAGCGCTGCGGCCGCGGCGACATCAAAAGGACTGGAGAGTCCCGAGGAGATTGCACGGCGGGGGAGAGAGAGAGGGAGAGAGAGGCAGGAGGTGCACTCGCTCGCCGCACGCACACACACGCAAATACAAACACACCGAGGGAGAGGGGAAAGTGTTTTGCAGGAGGAGCTGCTGCCGCCGCCACTGCTGCCAGGACGCGCCAGAGGAGCTGCCGGGTGGGAGGGGGAATCCGAACGGAACAACAACAAGAGAGAGAGAGAGAGAGAAGCAGCGTCTCTGAATGGGCTGGATATTCCTCCTCAGGCGGCGCTGGCTCTGTGGCTCCCGGGGCCTGGGCGGCAGCAAGCAAAGCAAAGGAGCCGCCGACCGAACAGCAGCAGCAGCCGCCTGCCTGCCTGCCTGCCTGCAAGCCTGCCTTCTATACCAAGGTCCAGGTTCTTACCCGGTCTACCTGGAAGAAGGCAGGCAGGCAGGCAGGCATGGGACGTCCACGCACCCTGGCCTGCTGCCTTCCTGCCTGCCTGCGGCCGCCTGGCGCTTCTATACGAAGGTACAGGTTCTTACCCGGTCTACCTGGAAGCAGGCAGGCAGGCAGGCAGGCAGGCAGGGGACGGCCATGCCGCCTGCCTGCCTGCCTGCCGCCCGCCTGTCGCTTCTATACAAAGGGCCAGGTTCCTACCCGGTCTACCTGGAGGGAGGTGGGCAGGCACGGGGGTCCTGCTCAAGCAAGGAACCGACGCCTACCCGGCCAACCCGCTGCCTTGAGGCAGGAGCAGCAGCTGCGTGGGGTCTCGAGGCTCGCGCTGCTTCTCGCATTCTCCCTCCCCCAGGACCCCGGTATGGGCCCCCCCAATATTTTTTATAAGTCGGCGCCCCTGGAGATATATATATATATGCAGGAAGATATGGGCTATAAGTAAATGAAAGGAAGGGAAGGAAGGATAGACTTCTGCTGCTCTCCTGAACATCCCTCAAGTCTTCCCAGGGAGCCAAGGATCACTGGTTGAAAACCATGGACTTAGAGGAAAGTATTATTACACCAAGGCCATAGGGCTACTGGTAAAATTGGGGTGAGGGCCTGAATTGCTGCAAAAGCACGGGTGTTTGGGGTGAGGGAATGCAAGTTTGATCCTCCTGTATGCTTTTTTAAAATATTTTTTTGATGAAGTGGGGAATTGCTTCTATTCTTAAGGCACAACTAGGCTTGAGGGTTAGATGAACTGGCCCAGGTCTGAATTAAACTCTGTAAAGTTGTGGTGGGGATGCACAGTGTATAATGGCCTGGTCTGCCTGGCCTGGTAAGCCCAGAGTATTTCTTACTGTCACTGCATGAAAATGATGGTTCCTAGTGAGGGATTCACTCCCAATTTGCTCCTCTAAGGCATGGTTTAGCTTAATGTCTAAACCTGGGATCAAAGTTAAGGTTTCTCTACTGATCTGCACAGTCTGTTACCATAGGAAAACATACCCTCCAAGTGCCATGATTTGACTGAGACCATCACAGAAAATATGAGCTATCACAGATTTGGTACCTGAAATATACTCAGAGTCGCAAAGTGATTTCATGCTCTTTATTCAGCTCATAGTGGTGAGGAGGAATGAATGAAAGTCCCCTCACAGTATCTGCTTTATATACATTATTTACACAATGGGCTGCACATGATTGGCTAATTCCGGAATTCTACTGTAAGCCAATCAGGTTGTGGATTCACTTCTATCTGGAGCAGGATTGGGTGGTTCCTGCCAACCAATCATACTGCTGCATTGTTCTAGGACCAATCAGACAGCTGCATTCTCAATCCTATTGTTCTAGGAATAATCAGACTGCTGCAATTTGGATCCTATTGTTCTAGGACCAATCAGACTGCTTCAGTTTGGATCCTATTCAACTCAGTACATAACACCCCTCCCCTCTAAGTTCCAGTCCTGCCCGGGAGGTCGCATTCATAGTCCTCAAGGTATGCCGGCGGCCTACGTGTGCGTTGCGGCCTGGGGTGTTCCCTGGTCCGGGCTCCAGGTTCTGGCTCGTGTTCCAAGGATACTGGCTGTGATGGGGCTGTTTGGTCTGGTGCAACCGGCTCGCTCAGTCGTGGTTCTGGTTCCGGTGTCCTTCCGGCCTCACGGGTCCTCTCTGTATTTACTGATTCTGCCTCTCCTGCTGGCCCCTCCTGCTCTATGGGCCTCACTGCCCCGCTGTTCCCTTGGGACTCCTCTGACCTGTCCTCCTCCTGGGTTTCTCCCCGGAATCGTCGCCGTATCTGGTCGCAGTGGCGGCGCCAGCATTGCCCCCCATCCGTTAGCACCTCGTACGACACTGGGCCAGTGACCCTGGTGACTGTGGCGGGTACCCATGCTGGGCCTGCCCCAAAATTCTTTGCGTACACTGGGTCCTGGGCCTCGAAGGTCCGGGGGTTCCTGCCTTCCCCCACCACTACCTCATCCTGAGCTCTATCGGGGTGAAGGCGGTCCAATCTGATTGCAAGGCGCCGACCCATTAGTAGTTCAGCGGGGCTCCGGCCAGTCGTTGAGCTGGGGGTGCTGTGCTGTGCTAGAAGGAATGTGGCAAGGCGGTACTCCCAGTCCCCTTGTGTCATGCGGCGGAGGGTGTCCTTGGTGGTCCGCACCATGCGTTCTGCTTGGCCATTGGTAGCAGGGTGGAACGGCGCCGAACAGATGTGGCGGATGGCGTTCTGTGCTGTGAAGGTTTGGAATTCTCCTGACGTAAATGCAGTCCCGTTGTCTGAGACGAGAGTGTCAGGGAGCCCGTGGGTTGCAAACAGCCTGCGTAGCACCCGGATGGCTGCGGACGTGGAAGTGGACGGTACCAGTGTGACTTCCAGCCATTTGGTGTAGGAGTCCACCACTATGAAGAATGTTTTCCCCTGAAAGGGGCCAGCGAAATCCACATGCAGGCATGACCATGGTGCTCGGGCGGACTCCCAGGACTGGACTGGGGCCCTTGGGGGATCTGGGCGGGATTCTTGGCAGGCCTGGCAGTGTTTGACCCAGGCCTCTATCTCTCCATCGATCCCCGGCCACCACACATAACTCCTGGCCAGGGCCTTCATTCTTACTACCCCTGGATGTGTCTCGTGTAGGGCTGTGAGGACCCTTTTGCGGAGGGGCTGGGGAACAACGACCCTGCTTCCCCATAACAGGCACCCCTTGTGGGCCGACAGTTCATGTTTGCGGGTTGTGTAGCCAGCGAATTCTGGCCCGGGGCTGCTGCTGGGCCATCCCCTCCACACCCAGTCCAGGACCCGGGAGATGACCCTATCTTTCTTGGAATGGTGTGCAACTTCTTGTGCCTGAATGGGGCGGTCGGGAAGCAGCTCCAGGGTCATAACCTCTTGTGCAGGTGCTGGGTCGGGGCCTGTTTCCGGTAGTGGTAGCCTGCTGAGGGCGTCCGCATGGCCCATCGCCTTCCCAGGTCGGTGAATCAGTGCATACTGGTAGCTGGCAAGGAAAATTGACCACCTGAGGACGCGAGGAGACAGCACTTGGGGGGTCTGCTTTTCGGGAGCAAACAAGCCAAGCAACGGCTTGTGGTCAGTCACCACGGTGAAGGGCCGCCCGTACAAGAAATCATGGAATTTTTTTACTCCCTTCACGATTGCCAGACCCTCCTTGTCGATTTGCGAATAGTTCCGCTCGGTTGCGTTGAGTGTCTGTGAAAAGTACGCCACCGGTACCTCTCTTCCATCCGGGAGTTGGTGCCCCAGGACAGCGCCAATGCCATAGGGTGAGGCGTCGCATGCTAGCACCACCGGCAGCCTCTCGTCGAAGTGTGCCAAGACCGAGTTTGAGACAAGCAAGTCCTTGACTGCCTGGAATGCGGCCTCCTGGCGCTGGCCCCACACCCAAGGGGCCCGCTTGTTCAGGAGTCTGTGTAGGGGCTCCGCTACCGCCGCCTTGTGGGGAAGGAAGGAATGGTAAAAGTTCAATAGTCCCAAGAAGGCCTGAAGTTCAGTCTTGCTCTTGGGTGCTGGGGCATCACAAATGGCCCGTACCTTGTCCCCAGTCGGGTGGACCCCTTCTGCGTCCACCATAAATCCCAGAAAGTCCACCTGAGGCACTCCTAGTAGACATTTTTCCCGCTTCACCTTGAGACCCGCCGTCTGGAAACGGTGCAGAACTGTGCGGAGGCGGTCCTCAAACTCCTCTGGTGTGGGCCCGGCAATCAACACATCATCGAAGAAGGGGGTGACGCCAGGAATCCCTTTAAGGAGAGAGTCCATTAGATTCTGGAATATGCCTGGTGCCACACTGACCCCGAATTGCAGCCGCTTTACCCTGAACGCTCCTCTGTGCGTCACAATCGTCTGTGCCTCTGCTGTGGCCTCATCTACTGGCAGCTGTTGATATGCTTGGGCCAAGTCCAGCTTGCCAAAAATTTTCGACCCAGCCAGGGTGGCAAGGACATGGCTGACCACTGGCACTGGGTATGCGTGGGCCGTGAGGGCCTTGTTTATGGTACATTTGTAGTCTGCGCAGATGCGGACCGAACCATTAGGCTTGACGGGTGTGACGATTGGGGTTTCCCAGGGGGCATTAGGCACCGGCTCCAGCACTCCTTGCTCCACGAGTCGGTCCAATTCCTCGTCTATACGGGGTTTCAAGGCGAACGGAACCCGGCGGGCCTTGAGCCTGACCGGTCGTACTGCGGGGTCAAGCTGTAGCGCAATGGGGGGGCCCGTATACTGTCCCAATTTCCCGTCGAAAACCCCTGGAAATTCCTTGCATATGGCATCCACGTCCACTTGTAAGCTAGTGTGGTTCACCCCAGTGACAGCTAGCCCCAATGGTCCAAACCATGCCAATCCCAGTAAGCTAATGTAGGGGCCCTTGACCACAAGCAAATCCAGTTGCCGCGTCCGCCCTCGGTATTGCACCCTGAAGGTCCCCACCCCCATTGTGGGGACCTTACGTTTCTGGAAGTCCCGTAGGGTGAATGGGGCCGGCCTGAGTTTGGGACCCCCAGTAGGACACAGTTTCCTTAAGGTCCTTGCCGAGATTATGGATAGAGTTGAACCCGTGTCAAGTTCCATGCGGCATGGGGCCCCCTCTATCTGTACCTCTACATAAATTTTCTCTACGTTGGGGTGGGGCAACTGGTATACCTGGCAGTCCGTGAGCTCCGTCGAGTTGCCTTGGTGCGTTGGGCCCCGGGACCTGGGGCTCTTGGGTTGGTCATCTGATGCCTGGTGTCGGGTGGGCCGAGCCCGACACACCCGGGCGATGTGTCCCAGTTTTCTGCACTGCCTGCACTCTGCCTTGCGGAAACGGCAGGTCCTCCTCTCGTGACTTTCCCCGCAGCTTGCGCAGTTTCCTCCTTCTCGTCGAGGCAGCTGTGGTCTGTGCGCTGCTTGAGTGCGCTGCTGTACTCGGTGCACCTCCTCCCTGTCAGATCCTGAGTCGTCGTTGAGGTCTTCGTGGTGGACCCTCGGTTGGGATGGCAGGCTCGGCCGTGCCTCTTGCGTCGACCTCTCGGCAGCTTCCGTTGCCAGGGCCTCCTCCAGAGCGACCTGGAACGTTAGGTCCTTCTTGGCGTAGAGGCGTCGTTGCAGCTTCTCATCCTTCAGGCCACCGACGAGGCGGTCACGAAGCATGTTCTCCAGCTCTGAGAAGTTGCAGAACCGGGCGGCTTGGCGGAGAGAGGTCACAAACCCAGTTATGGTTTCCCCAGGGGCTTGTCGCTTTGCGTAGAAGGCATTTCGACGAGCCACCACTGAGGGCTGCGGCGAAAAGTGCCCCTTCAGCTGTTCCATTATTGTTTTGTATGGAACAGTAGCGACGTCTTCAGGCGCAAGGAGAGCCCGGGCGATTTCAAACGTCTCCTCTCCGCAGACGCTGAAGAATATCGCCCTCTTCTTGGCGTCTTCTTCGTCGGTGACCCCTTTGGCTTCTAGGAGGAAGGTGAAACGGGAGGCATACGCTTCCCAGTCTCCAGATGCTGGGTTGAATGGTGAGAAGCTGCTGTTGGCTGCCATTCTGAGTTCCTTGTGTCCCGGAGCTGAAGCCTGGATCCACGGTGCGAGGCAGCGTTGCGGCAGGTGGCGGTGCTGCGGTGCTGTGTGTGGCAGTCAGCTCAGCGGGATCCCACCTTCGTCGCCAGTGAAATATACTCAGAGTCGCAAAGTGATTTCATGCTCTTTATTCAGCTCATAGTGGTGAGGAGGAATGAATGAAAGTCCCCTCACAGTATCTGCTTTATATACATTATTTACACAATGGGCTGCACATGATTGGCTAATTCCGGAATTCTACTGTAAGCCAATCAGGTTGTGGATTCACTTCTATCTGGAGCAGGATTGGGTGGTTCCTGCCAACCAATCATACTGCTGCATTGTTCTAGGACCAATCAGACAGCTGCATTCTCAATCCTATTGTTCTAGGACTAATCAGACTGCTGCAATTTGGATCCTATTGTTCTAGGACCAATCAGACTGCTTCAGTTTGGATCCTATTCAACTCAGTACATAACAGTACCCTTGGTCCCTAATGTCCCGAATTGAGTGGGGCTCCTAGAAACAAACTCCTTCCCAACAGGACAAACCCAGCCTTCAACTGCCATGTAGCAGACTGTGCATCCTTCAGGCTCTGGCATAAGCTGGGCTGTTTACCTTCTTTGTCCATTTATTTATTAAATTTGCTCTCAATTTAAATTAGCTGCTGATGCAAGCGCCTGGTTCTGCCACTGCCCTCTTGCTACAGTTCAGCTTCCCTGGCAGCCACCTGGAGCTCACTGGGCTCAGGCTTAGGAGGGAGCTTACTTGTGAGTACAGTGGTACCCCGCAAGACGAATGCCTCGCAAGATGGAAAACCCGCAAGACGAAAGGGTTTTCTGTTTTGGAGGCGCTTAGCAAGACGAATTTCCCTATGGGCTTGCATCGCAAGACGAAAGCCCATAGGGAAATGCTGGTGGTCGGGAGCAAAGACTTTCGCCCACAGCCGGCCTTCAGAAGAGGACCTCTTCTGAAGGCCGGTGGGGGGCAAAAGTCTTTGCTCCCCCCCGCCTGCCTTCCCCCCCGCCTGCCCCGGGCGATCTTAAAATGCTGGCGGGCGGGAGCGAAGCGTTCGCTGCCGACCCCCAGCATTTTAAAATCTCCAAGGGACAGCAGAGAAGTCTCTGTCCCGGGGAGATTTTAAAATGCTGGGGGTCGGGAGCGTTCGCTGCCGACCCCCAGCATTTTAAAATCTCCCCGTGTCCCGGGGAGGTTTTAGAATGCTGGGGGTCGGGAGCGAAACGCTATTCCGAAGCGGGGAGGGGGGGGTGGGGACATCTGCCCCAGCCGCCCCGCTTCGGAACGCTGTTCCGAAGCGGGGAGGGGGGGCGGGGACACCTGCCCCAGCCGCCCCACTTCGGAACGCTGTTCCGAAGCGGGGCGGGGGGCGGGAACACCTTCTGAAGGCGGGCAGGGGGCGAAAGTCTTTGTCCCCCCTGCCTGCCTTCCCAGGGGCTTTTAAATCGCCCCGGACAGCGGAGAAGTCCTCTGCTGTCCGGGGCGATTTTAAAATGCCGCCTGCCAGCATTTTAAGATCGCCCCGGACAGCGGAGAAGTCCTCCGCTGTCCCAGGGTTTTTTAAAATGCTGGGGGTGGGAAGAAAAGCCCTTGTCCCCCCCCCCCAGCCTTCAGAAGAGGTCCGGGGACAGACTGTCCCCGGACCTGGTCTGAAGGCGGTTTCCCTAGGAACGCATTAATTGATTTTCAATGCATTCCTATGGGAAACCGTGCATCACAAGACGAAAAAACCGCAAGACGAAGAGACTTGCGGAACGAATTAATTT